>NC_142621.1:19715075-20018106 GCF_059453375.1 Lepisosteus platostomus | reverse complement strand
TAGTTACTAATTACCAAAAATTATGAACTAATTGTGGCCTAATGGACTTTCTCATTTGTAACCTTCATCATATTGTAATGTTGGTTCTTAGTCATTTAATGATTTCATGTCATTTGTAGCGGCGAGGCTTATTAATAAGAAAGAATTAAGTGTTCTGAGCCTTCCCAAATGAGGCCCCATTTCTCTGTTCATCTCTGTGGTGCAGCCACAGAGAAACTATTCATGCAGGCTGATTTAAGGTTCCTTTGATAAGGTATCCTAGGACAGCTCCCAAAGGGGGATGCACTTAGCTAAGCCTGGCTATCATGATCAATGGTCATCCATTGGCGCCTATCTGTCTAGGGAGTGCCAGATGGACATCTGGACTGCATTCCTAAGTGTCAGGAGTAAGTGACTCATATCTCACCTTGATCAACCAATCAGGGACTGGTAGGGCCGAGTAACCCACGTGGCACTCTGATGCCCATGGAACTTTCAGCCAATCAACGAGCTGAAGTTCCTCCAGGTAAAAACAGGCAACACAGAGAGCCTGAGAGATTCAGAGAGATTCAGTGAGGATTCAGGAGAATTCTGTGGACTTTTCTAAAGGGAATTCAAAGGAGAATTCCAGGGCCGTCCTGCCCAGGAGCAGAAGCCTCCCAAGGGCAGGACATTCTCGCAGCGCGCCTCCTGACCATCCTGAGACTCAGCCCGGACAACCACGGAACGGCCAGTGTGTCCGAGTGCCAGAACTTTCCTTTGCTCTAAGAGTCTAGAGCGGAGGTTGCCAGAGAGTAACCAGAGGATCCACCCGAGGTTAGCACCAGCAGCAGGCCTCATGAACAGGTCGGAACTGTGGACAGCTGAATCACTATTCAGAACTAGCTCTTCATCAGGAACGAACCGGTCCTCTTCCTGACTTGCTGGGACCCACAGTCATCTTTTCTCCTGTGCGCAAACTTTGCTAGTTAAAGCCAACACTAACTAGCCAGTCAACAGCATCTGCAGCGCACCGTCACAAGCCGCACAGCACAGCCTGGCACCGAGCCAGAGAGCGCGGATTGGACAGCAACAGCCTGCAACTGTTTCTTTGTGCCCGCAGGAGATCTGAATCCCCAGAGATTGGATGAGTATTCAACTTCACTGCATTACTGCTCGAGAATTCAATTGTTATCCCAACCAGTTGATATCAATTTAATTCCTAAGAGTTATGTATTTGTTTTGAGTATCTAATGTAGACGTTATAACCAAGTGCATTTACGAAACGGTCTTAATGAATGATATACTGAACGTATGTCCTCTTGATATGTGTAACACTTTGTAACTGACTGAATATATACCTTTTGTATTCTGATAACCCTCTCAATAAGATCTGTTAGGTTTATATGCATATTCTATGTATCAATAAATGTATCCTCGTGTATTAGTACCTGTGTGTGTGCGTTGTTTGAGTTATGTCGCATGGTTGGATTCTAAAGCCATCAAAAGAATCAACTTTGTGATTTACTGCTACAATTAATAATTGTCTCAGTAAATGCCCAAACCCTACAGAACTGGTGCCTTCAGAGAGCACACTACCATTACATTTTGGCTATGGCAACATTACACATTTCATACCCTTGTTACAAGCATGCTATGCAGTCTACAGCCATGTACAGTACCTTCTAAGTGCCTGCACCAATAACAGCAAGGTACACAGTTACCTCACAAAAATTGCTTGGAAATACATGACAAAAAGGTTTTAGAAAATTCCCAAAAAAGAATAGTCATCTTTGTCCTACTATACTGTGTGTGACCTGTAAATCACTTTTGGGTTTTCCAGCATGTGGTAATAGTTTCATCGACTGGCACTGATGAGGGAGTAATTCTTACTTGTTACAAGACATTTTTTGACTCGGTATCAGTGTTCCTTCATTATTTTTTTAATAATTGGTTTTAGTGTTTCTTTATTGCTATGTCTGTTAACCAGCTACTGTATGAATACTTAACTATTGGTTTTAGAATGTGAAATCAGAAAAAGTTCATATTAACCTGTACATTTGCCACATTATGTATATTTAACTTCAGCATAATATTCCTTTAGAAACATTATGCATTTCTACTAATGTTAGTAGCATTTAGTTGGCTACATAGCATACAAATTTTTTAATTTCATTGGAATAAGAAACTTGTTTTTCTTACATATTTCTGTATTTATGGTTCAAATATTACTACAATATATAGCTGTTGTTCACCTAGAAACAGGAAGTTAGAAGGCTAGCAAAGTGAAATCAACCAATTTTCAAGAAGTCACTAATACAATGGAAGTGTGTGTGAAAAGGCCAGGTATAAACGTTCAACATACAAAACCCCGGCCAGTTACTGGCACCTCACAAACTTTCCACTGAAAAAGAGACACTATCTTAGCCATGCTTAAAGGAAGTAAAGGGCATCCATGTGTCCAGACAGATCAACCATAACTGGGTCCACCAACAGAGGTTATCTGCCAGGTGACTTGCAAAAGTAGCCCCCTCACAGCAAGACAAAGTTGAATCTGCAGTGGGCACGTACACAGGTAAAATAGACAAAAAACAAGTGAGCTTCAGCTCTATCAATAATGGTTGTGAAATGAATGTTTGGAGGAGAGCTGCGACAGTCTGGACAGACATACGCAATCTGCAAAGAAAAGAACACATTGTGGTTATAGTTGGGACTATCAAGACAAGTCATAAGCTCATTAACTGCATGCCTCAAATCTTACTGAACAGTGCTGAGCGTGATGCTGAACAGTGGATAGGACTGAGCAGTTTTCATTTCTGAGGATCAGAAGTAGAGAATGATCAGGCTCAGTAGATAGTGAATGGTGTGGATTTACAGAAGAACATTGAAGATAGATATGAGCAGTGTTTTAGACAATAGTAGGTAAGAACTTGGTATTTGACTCAGATGTGTGAGATTCCATGAGAGAGTTTCTCTCTAGAGTGAGTAAAGCAATGTAGCGGCAAGGCTTTTTAAAATACAGGAATTAAGTTTTCTGCTCCCTTGCCAGTCCCTCTCCCTTTCATCTCAGTGATGCTTGATACAGAGAGGCCATTCCATTTGGTTCACAATTAAGGTGTTTTTCTAGTTGATAGAGTGTCCTGATAAGGAACAGCTTCCCAAATGCTGAGATTCTCCAGCAATCTAACAAAAATGTTATCTGGCACCTTAATGTCTGGGAGATTCCAAGAAAGTGTTATTCAAAGTTGGTTTACAACCCTTAGGTCAGAGTGCATGGTTACTCATCATCAGCCAATCAGGAACTGGTAGGGCAGGTTAACCCCATGTGGGTCTCTGATGCCCATGAAACTTTCAACCAATGAACAACCTGCATTTCCTCCAGGAAAAACAGGCAACACAGAGAGCCTGTAGAACAGTTACCAAGGGCAGGACAGTTCCCAAGCGCAGGACATTCTCGCAGCATGCCTGCTGGACATTCAGCCTCAGGGCTCCTCCTGTACATCCTCAGACTCAGCCCGGACCACCACATAATGGCCAGTGTGTCCGAGTGCAGGACTTTCCTTTGTTTTAAGAGTCGAGGACGGAGGTTGCCAGCGCGTAACAAAAGGATCATCCCAAGGTTAGCATCAGCAGCAGGCCTCGTGAACTGGTCGGAACTGTGGACAGCTGAATCAGTATTCAGGACTAGCGCTTCATCAGGAATGAACTGGTCCTCTTCCTGACCTGCTGGGACCCGCAGTCACTTTTCCCCTGTGCACAAACTTTGCAAGTTTCAGCCAACACTAACTAGCTGGCCTTCAGAGAGCATCGGCAGCGCATCGCCGCAAGCCGCACCGAGCACTGCTTGGCACCGAGCCAGAGAGCGCCGATTGGACAGCAACAAGCCTGCCACTGTTATTTGTGTCTGCAGGAGATCTGGATCCACACAGATTGGATGAGTATTCAACTTTCTGCATTACCGCTCAAGAATTCAATTGTTACCCCAACCTGAGTTGATATCAATGTAATTCCTTTGAGTGATGTGCTTGCTTTTGAGTATCTAGTGTAGAAGTTGTAACCAAGTTCATTTACGAAATGGTCTAAATGAATGATATACTGAACGAATGTCCCTCTTGGTATTTGTAACTCTTCGTGACTGAATATATACCTGTTGTATTCTGCTAACCCTCACGATAAGATATATTATGTTTATATGCCCATTTTATGTATTAATAAATGTATTTTCATGTATCAGTACCCATGTGTGTGCGTTGTTTGAGTTATCCCGCAAGGTTGGATTCTAATTGCCATCAGAAGAATCATTTTTGTGACTTGCTGCTACAATTCATAATTGTCGCAGTTAAGCACAACCCCTACATTTACTGGTGCCTTGTAAGAGGATACCTACAGCAAGGAAGAGAAAAGACAAGGAAAGATGGAAAATTCTGTTTGAGTTTGAATGGGAAAATATTTTTGGCAAGGAGAATAACCAAGAGTTGCAATCATCTAGGAGGGATAGCACCAGAGCATGAACTAGACATTGTGTGGAACAATTTGTAAGGAGGAAGCAGATTCAGTGAATGTTCAAGAAATGGCAAACATTTGCCAGAGAAGAAATGTTTTTAACAGGGAGTAGGAGGGGAACAAAAGTAGAATGACACCTAGTTTTTGTCTGAAGAAGAGGTGGAGGAAATGGAAAAAGGCAATCGGACATGGAGTGGTTTAGTTTAAAATTGATATTAATAATGAAATAAAAATGTGAATTTGCAAACATGAATATTGTCAACTGTTCAAGCGGTTTAATTCAAAATGTTGTATTCAGTGGGGAAATTAAACAGATGCCTCAAGCCTTAAAACGAAATCGTATATATTGCAATTAGAATCGAGAATAACAAAGCGGTATTAAAAATACCACTAAAACTATAATGTGTCTGGTCATTATTAACAGTATTAACCTAATAATAATAGTAATAATTTCAAGCTTCTTGCATCTTTTTCAGGGTCATTTTTTTCTTAAGTTTTCATAAGCTTCGCTTATTAAAATATCTATTTATGAGACACGATGTTTCAGATCTCAATAACTTTGTGAACAAATGACACAGAACATGCAACCCGCTGCGATTCGGACACAGAATGGTTAAAAATGGGAACAGGTGAGGCAGGCAGAGGGAAGGGCAATGACTTTCTCTGCAAGCTAGTCGAAGAAGTAGGTGACTCAATGCTCGAAGCCCAGCAGCAACAATAATTAATATAGTGTCTATTCTCCTGTCACGGCATAAAATAGAACAACGCAGAGTAAATAACGTGGTTGTGTATCGGGAATGTTTGCAAATGTTGCAATAATTATACAGTATATGCTTTTGGGAACACATTCATTTTCGAGCAGGTAAGTGCTCACTTCTGCTGTTGTATGTTGTTTTGGAATCTACATGCTCTCCCTGCATAGTTATCGACAATGAAAATGTTTCTGGAATAGGTATACTGTATAAATGATAAAGCGGAGGCTATGGAGTGAAAAAAACACAACGGAAGCACATCTGCAACAGAAAGCAACTGGTTTGACATGTACAGTAAATGTGACACCTTTGGTGCGTCGAGTACATATCCTACAGTATGAGCGCATTTGCAAGGCAATTAAAAAAAGGTTGATCAAGTTAACAGTCTGGCTGTGGCGAGTTTTGACCGTTTCCTGCCAGTCTTGGACAAAAGGAACCTGTCTTTCATTGGAAGGTTTGCCTATTCTACTCTTACATGAGAATATAGGGGGGAAGCAAAAAGTGCCCATGGTAATGTTTTTCACTGACAGACAAATTTGTGTTTTGTTAAGACAAACTCTGCTTAACAGAGCCGCTTGTAAAAGCAAGGCGACTTTCTGCTATCTAAACCATTCTTTACAGCTTTTAAAGTCACGCAATGTTTGAGTTAGGCATCATTGTATCGGATGTTTTAATTCATTTTTTAAAATAAATGTAAGGCAACCAGCAATCAAATGCGTGTTTTTGAACACTTGTTTTACCATACTGCAGTTTAACTCTTTGTGTAAGCTGTAAGTTCTTTTTACTTCCTAATTAAACATTTGAAACACTTTAAATTTGTAAATTCTACACACATTCCTTACAGAATTAAAATGTTATTTACAGGTGTTAAGCAGATTAGCAGATTGCTGACAAAATAGCACACCATCCACCACTGCCCAGTGATATAACTTTAGTATAAACAAGATCTAGTACCTGGTGCAGTTTTTTTATTTTTATTTTGAGTTATTCGAATCCCAGGTGTGAGTTCATAAAGCCAGAATTATGTACAATCCCTACTTCTGTGAAACACCTGATCATCTACTATAAAGCTTTCAGTGCTTTGTATATATTCCAATCGCAGCGGGGGCAGGGTGTGTGGGGAAAGGTTTAGGCTGCAATTGAATCGAGGATCTGTATTCTTCACACCTGAAACAATGTTTTCTCTGAAAGCGTTTTCTTCCCTCTTTAGCTGATCTTTTGCTGCCTACGCATGCTTACACAGCTCCCTAGGTGAATTCTCATACTTGACTGAGAAAGCTTAAGAGAACTTAACATTTTTATTATCAACAAATTGTAAATATGACATTTACATTGGCATTAATATGTTTTCACGTAAGTGTATGGAGGAGTGTCAGCTGTCAATGAGAGCACCCCCCCCCCCCCCCCCCTTAGGCTGGGCAAACGATGTTTTTAATTTAAAAAAAAAGGAATCTAAAATGAGATATAATTGTGTTCCTGCTTAACTTAGACGTTGCATGACTTTAAAAACTGTAAAAACAGGTTTAGATAGTTAATAACCACTTTTTATACGTGAAAAACGTGTGATTTTTCTTCTTGTGATCAGCTTAGAATCACTGTGTACGCTGTAAGTTTTTTTCTTCTTAATTAAACATTTAAAATACATGAATTTCATAAAGACAACACACGTTTTGAACAGAAAAAATCATATTCTGTTCTCTTCCTGATATGTAGAACAGATCAGCAGGTCTTTTTATCCCAATTGCTTCTTTCCCCCTGTATTTATCACATTGGCTAGCTAATGTCCTCTCTTTGCTAGCTAATGTTACTTGTGGCTGTGTTTCTGCGTTGTGTAGCAACGAGAGACTATATTCTCAGGCAGAGGAATGTAAACAGCTTAATTTTCATGTTAAATACATTTTTTAAATTAAAATTCATTCTATACAGCAATCGCATATTGGGGACCATTTTATAAAAGCAATAAGGCACTCGAGGCCTGTGCTATATCGTGGATATAGTCACAGTTAAAAGGGTTGCTGGCCCTCCGCATCATCACCTCGGGCCTAACAATCTGATAATACAACGTAAATCGTTATCTTTGTCTTCTAAGTCCCTTAATTAACTTTAAGCAGAGCTTTCTCACCATTTAGATTTATTTGTCATACCATTGTTAAACAAAGCAGGAGCGTATTGTTAAGGAGCATAAAGCAGGGAAGGAGGAGGGGTAAAACTGTTACTTGTTCTGGATAAAGCGGTTAGAAAATAGGTGGATGTACACCTGTGAAAAGCGTTCCAATTTTAATGCGATACAAAATATATTATTCATAATAATTTATCTTGGATGGTCTGAAAACTGAAACTTTATAGAGGAGACACGTTGTGTATCGCCTCTTTTTACGCTTGGAAAAACATTCCAATGTTAATGTGACACTGAAGATATTATTAATAAACTTTTAAATCTGAAGCTGTTAACTCTACTTCAGACCTGCACACCTTCGCACCTGCATGTCAAGATCATGGTTCATCATGTGTAAATGAGTCAAATTAAAAATAAAATGTGTTTACAAAGAAAGTAAACTCAATAGGGAACCAGCCATCTGAGCTAAAGGGAGATCTCTCCTCAGCCCGGTGGCTGAGGTCCCTGCTATTCACAGGGAAAGGCAGGGACGTCACCGCGCTGGCAAGCTGGCTTGCACAACCTATAATGTTGGCCGTATGCGTTACAATATATTTAGATTTTTAAATTAATATTGTTATTAATTTCTTTAGCCTCACAACATTGTCCAATAATACTCTTTTAGAGTCTAATTTTTAGGTAAGCAGGATTTGAGCTACAGACCATAAAAAAACAGGATTCACTTTTATCTGTCTCTTTCTCACCCGCTGCGATTCGGGTGTTAATAAAACGTGTTTACAAAGAGAGTGGAATACAGTAATACTACCAGCTATATAAATACATATACAGTATTTAGATACTTAAATTAATATCGTTATAATTTCTTTAGATACGTGATTCCATATTATATTCCCTAATAATTAAATTCTGAAAAGCATGAGTTTCTTTTACTGTGATAACAAGCGAAAGTATTAATGGATAATGGTTATCACTTAACTCACTTAACTTTGAATGTTTTGTGATATTTAGAAATACCAACAAATTCAAAACAGTGTCGATAATATTTATTATCAGTAATAAAGACAGTAGTAGCAACTTCAAACTATTTGTTGTTATTAAAAAATGACTTGGCTTCGAACGTGTTGTGATATTTAGAAATATAAAAAATGTCAATCTAGCGTACATAATATTTGCCATAAGCTTTTCAAAGAAATGTAGATTTATTAAAAGAAAACTCATGGCGACAGCTGGGTTCGAATGCCGGACCTCAGGCATCTAAGGCATAAGCTTAAGGTATCATGGCACAGACATAATCACATGGAAAGGAGTGAAACTGAAGCACACATATCCGTAGAAAGTGTATTATACTACTATTTGAGCTACAGTACATGAATATCATTATATCGTTATTAATTTCTTTAGATGCGCGATTCCATATTGTATTCCCTATTAATCAAATTCTAAAAGTATGCTTTTGTTTACTCTGATAATGACCGTATTCTCAGAAAAGCTAAAACATCATAACTTTTTACAAAGTATATAAACTTAATATGGTCAGAAGGAGCACGTAAAAACGTTTCCAAAATAACCACATGTAAGACTTTGATGCTTAAAATGTTTAGGAAGAAAGTGGAATACTGGTGTGTATTTTTTCTTAAAATTACCAATACCAGCCATATACAGTTTACATAATATGTTTATGTTCCTAAATTAATATCGTTTATGAGCATATGAAAGGCATGGTGAATCTGGGATTCTCAAAACTTACTTTGTATGATTGGAAACGAATACTTGATCGGATCAACGAAATGCTGTGGTGTTACTTTTTGTCAATGAAAAAATAGTCTTTTCGTTTACAAAGACAGTTACAAAGAAAGCGGACCTCGGTAATAATTTGAGCTTACAGCCAGTCCAAGGTCATTCATTATTAATACTATTAGTAATATCTTCCATAAAGACTTTGATGCATAAAACATTTCTGCATAATTAAAATATTCATGATAAGGTGGTAGGTTGTGTACTTTTGTCCAACTGAGCAATCTTGCTTTTATAAAATATACCGACTTTTTAATGTTTAATGATTAACATACTCTAATACACAGTTTCAAATTATTAAAAGTCTAAAGAGTATACAAGTTAAATTCTTAATTGGAAAAAGATAGTCCTTCAGCAGTGACTGGGATTTGAAACCATGCATTTTCTGGCAACAGCTCAAATGCTGTACGTGAGAGGTTAAGCTTAATTAACTCCACCTGGTGGTGATTCCGGATACTATTATATAACTGCGGTATTATATGGTATGACGCGATAAGACAGGTTAAGACACGTTTTGATGCAACACGCCCACCGCGTTTTACCGCAGCGTACCCCGCTCATCTTGAATGGCTGCATCTGTATATCTTATTCCACTGTACTTCTAGTTAGCTCTGACTCATTCATTCAAAGTCTCCTTTCCAGAAACTGTGAACTTCTGATTTGTACTCACCAACCTGGACTCTGTACTGTTTCAAAGTATATTTCAAAGCATATCACATTACGATCACAGTTCCCTAATGCTCCTCTCACTTCTGTTTGTCTCATGTGATAAATTGAAAAGAGATCAATAAAAGCATTCCCACTTCAACAAACTGGATAATAAAGCAGACATTAACCATATACATTATTTTTGGGTTCTGCTACGGACTATTGATCTCTTCCAGTTTTTGTAGGGAAAGTCCCTAAAAGATAACTTCTTCTGTTGAAAATAAAATCTTAATTTTATTAAACAATGTTGAATTTAATTTACATCTGCATTGGTCTATAGCATACTAGTTTTTCACTTACATTTTTCCTGTCTCTCCAATGTGTATCCAACAATGTTATATTAATTTTCATTCAGTTAGCCCATATTTTTCTGATTCCAGTTATACAGTATCATAATTGCCTGCTAAAGTGGTACTGTAGTTTCTGCCTCGTGTATTGTGTTTCTAAAACACCTAGCATTTAGATATAAGCATTTAAATACCAGGTCCATCCTTAGCTGTGTTAGTGTCTTAGCTTATATGTAATGTTTCTTGTACAATACAATAATTTATTGTTTCTTGTGCCTCCTAATACAATCCAACCATACGTCATTTAACTTATTTACTTATTTCTGCAGATTCTAACATTACAGGTTTTAAGTAGAGGTGTGTGATAAAACCGGTATACCAGTAAACCAAGGTCCGTTAGTCACGAAAGACAAAGGGGAAATTTTCAGCAATTTCCGTCAGCTTTTTTATTTTTTCAATTTTAACAAAGATTTTCTACTGTTTGCATTCATAAAATCAAATTGGATTCAAAGAACAAAATGACTGCGATGAAAATGCCGTTAACTTCAAAAGGGTGAGTTAAAAAAATGTCATACTAAAGGTATTGCCCACATATCATTGGCTAGTAAGTTTAGAAATAAGACGTGATTTCGGAAATCACGCAGAAAGGAGTATTTGATGATAACACCGGGATTATTTTTCTTATTTCTCCTGAAAAACATACTGTATGGTTATTGCTTAGAATTGTCTTGCTGAGGCAATCTAATTTCTAAGCATATCTATATATTTTTACAGAGAATCAGAGAAAATTATCATCAGAAACTCCTTTATAAATCCATGGGGTACGGTTGTTGTAATATTAAGGGTTGTTTACCATTGACGATGTTAATGGTACATATTACATACTTATTTTCAATGACCGATTGAACATGTGCTATTTTTTCCAGTTTTTCGGATTCTACTATAATTTTAGTCGGGAAGGAAGTCTAGTCTTGATCATTACCGCAGCGTACCCCGTTCGTTTTGAATGGCTGCATCTGTATATCTTATTCCACTGTACTTCTAGTACAGTGTTTTTAATTCCATTACTACCATTAGACATACTTTGATTTTTTTTCTTTTTTGCAAGTAAGATTGTCTTTTTAAGTTGTTTAAGTCAATAGAATAAAACAACAAAACAACAATTTTCATTGCTTTATTTTGTATGCAACTCGTATTACGGTACATACATGTGTACCGCAGTATACCGTGGTACGTTTTCCAGAGGCAGTACCCAACCCTAGTTTTGAGTCTACTCAACATGCAACACAGAGGCCATGAACGAAGAAACACACTGTGAAATCACAGTAAATCTAAGGACAGAGTTGTTTGGGACACTTTAAAACATAAAGAGCTGTACTGTATATACAGTATATACTGTGTGGGCCCATTACAAATTGGCTTGGTGAACCTGTAGAAGCAGCAAGCAGATACTGCCACAAGATTATATGCCTCTTCAATATACAGAAAGATTCTAGATTGCAACTAAATAAATCTAACAGGGAATTTAATTTGGGTAGCTATGATACAAAGACAGAGGTAAAAATGTTAATTATTCAATACATTTTATATAGCCCATTGAAATGTGCAGTTTTCATTTAAAATAAGCAACATTCACTAACATTTTGCTCTCCATTTCACAGTAAAACATTATCATCTAGAATATGGTAAAATACTGTGACCAATCACCAGATAAAAATACTAAAATTATTTAGATAAGGCTGATGTGTGAAACAGCCATAACTGAGCTATACTTAAATGACAAAAAGTTTTATGTCATAAAAAAGTTTATGAGTTTTTAATAAAATGTTAACCTTGCAACATTTTACAATTATTTAAGGCTAATTTTCTTAATAATGTCAAAATGCACAGATGACCCTAATCCTAACTAATGGTATCAAACAAAACCACCAAAATAACCATACAGCTTCTGTATTCTCAGTATACATGCACACACAGTGGTCATTTTTGCATTTGATTTTGAAAGAAAACTAGCACATTGCAAGAACTACAAGAGCAGGGCACTTTACTGAAAAACAAAGTACATTGATCACAAGTACAACAGCAGTGCTTCATGGAGGTTTTTAACACACAGCCTTCAACAGTTACAAGTCCAGAGCCCTAACTACTACTCTTCAATGCTTCTTTAAGTTCAAAAGTATCCACCGTAAAGTCAATCTTCAACCTGATATAGTCATTTGCTAATAATAAAGAACTTGTATCAGAGTTAACAACAAGTTCCCATTTTTCATGTATGATCATCCATAAGATAGTGGTGGTTTTGCAGTTCCCTAGGTTCACTGTAGGGAATGCTGTACAGTAGTAAAAAGGGCAAATGCAGAAATGCGAGTGTAATCCAGACTTGTCAGGTAACAGTGATGAAACCACACGACTGAAGACATTAATCGACTAGAAGCACAGGGCGCGATGCAGGACTACTCCCAGGATGGGACACCAGTCCATCACTGGGTACACACAGGTCTATTTACAGCCATTGGTTAACCTAGATCTCTGCTGGCAATACTAATATAAACATGCAAAATATGGTGAATTGTTACACTTAAATATGTTTGAGATACTGTAGAGATGCTACTGTATGCAGGTTATTTACAATTTAAAGGATAGCACCTTACACAAAACTTTAAACATACGTATCTTCATATTTTATATTCTGACACACAACAAGAAGGAGTGTTGCGTTTCATTACCTTTTAAACCTGTTTTGTTAGACGTGCTGATTCTTGTTACTCCCATACACTTCCTAAGTTTTGGATTTATCACTGTATCCAGAAGAGGGTGTATAGAACAATATCATTTATAAAAATCTTTGTAGTATTATTTATTTTTGCTTTTTATGTTAGGTTGTGACACCAAATTAAATCTTCATTATAAGTGTCATTGTTTATTAACATCACAATTAGTATTGTCTGTTCTTATCTCAACTCTGAACAGTAAAATACAATAAATATTATCAAGGTAAGGATGAAATCATTCCTGGGTTCAGTAAAGTATAACTGTCAACTGGAACAGAAGATACAGGTGGCCAAATGCCTATAGCAAAGTAATTACAGTACAACTGAGGGGAACTTAACTGAAATGATAAATAATTCAATGTACTTTAACACTTTGCTTGCCATCATCAATCCAATGTTTAAAATACGTAAACAAAAGCTCAGAAACTGTGCATGCAGGTATTTCTTTAGGCTACCTCAAACGGGTGTGGAGTTTAAAGTTTAAACTCATAAACGAATATATATTCGTATCTAAACTATACTAAAAGCGATCAATACTTGAAAAAATAACAACAGAACTGATGTTTCTCTAATCCCGACTGACTGATTCGCCAGAGTCCTTTCGAATGTTTCTTGCAATAGTAGGTGACGCCAGGAAAGAGCTTTAGTAAAACAGGAATAAGCAAATTTCGTAGCTGCATATTACTGCTAGCGTACGGCTACCTCAACACACCATTCAATTTGCGTCCCGTGTAAAAGAGCTAGAGTCTCGACTGTTGGACTGGAACCGAGTGTTTTCTCTCTTGCTGTTTTTAGTCATTACTTCTCTCACATCCTTCACGTTGGAGCTACGGGGTATAAAGACGGTAAGGGAAGAGATGGAAAGATAACTGCGAAACGCAATGCAAACAACAACTTTGGCAGAAAAACGAAAACTCCTGCCTGGAAAATGGAAACTCATTCTCACAACTGTAACCGTAATTAGGAGCTTTGCTTCGGCTGTTCTCTGTCACAGGAAGTAAGGCGAAGAAAAAGTCCAAACAAATTACAGCACCAGCTAAGGCTGCCAGTTTAAAAACAAGTATCTGGTAAGTACAGGAGCAACTAAGCATGTAAGACACACTAACCTGTATCACTCTATGTTGAGATGTGAAACAATTTATTCGGTCGCCAGTGCTCTCCAATCCCTTCAGCTGCCAGTCTGTGTGAGCTGTCAGCCCAGTCCGCAAATCATCTGCTTCTACGCACTCTCGCTGCGCACTATACGTCACCGCCAGCATTTAGGCCACAGGTTCTGACGCGCGCGCGCAGCCAAGTTACAGAGAGTTTAGGCTTCTGGTAGTTCTTCTACCTAATAATGCGCCTCGACAGACCAAAATTAAAGTATGCAGTTTTGCACTTCCAACAGTTTACAGCTTGGTGGTTGCCCTAGGATGCCTACTAAGTAACTATTGATATTGGTGACAGTTAAATACATCCGTCGTATTACGTATTATTAAATTTCAATTCATTTTTTTATATATAGCGCCTTCCACAACAGGGTTGCCCCAAAGCACTTAACAAAGCTGTCTGACAATACATGACATTACAATACAATATCATGTACAACATATATTAACAATCATGTTCAGGAAATATTTAAATATTCTTCTAGTAAGTGTTCCCACGGTAAGTAACCTCAGAACAGCATTTAAGTGGCATATACCCATTTTTGGTATATCACTTGATTTGAGCACTGTATTAGTTTAATGCCTAGTGTTGTTTGCCCAATGCCTTCGTTGAAGTTACTAGTCTGAACCAAGAAAACATTGGGTATTCCCTTTTCAGATTTTTTTTATCATAGTAAATAAGGTATTCCCATGGTAAACTTTTATAAAACAAAACGCAAATTGCAACCATAAAAAAACTATGGTAGGACCACAGTAAAAAAAAAAGAAAATTCATGTAGTACATCCATCCATTTTCTAATCACCTAATTCTGGGTCAAAGGAAGCCACGGACCGTCTCAGCAAGCAACAGGTGCAAGGTGGAATACACAATGTGCAGGCCACCAGTCCATTGTAGGTCACACACAGAGACTAACACCAGGGTCATACATGTATATAACCTACCACTATGTTATTGTTATTGTTAGTGGGAGAAAAGCCATGTGAACACAGGGAGAATATACACTCTACTAACATAGTGTCACGCCCTCTGCAGCCAGAGGGCGCTCCTACTCTGTCCTGTCTCTTGTTTCCGGTGCTTTGCTTTCCTTCCGGTGTCTCTCTCTCTCTGGGGCGATATACTTGTATTTCTGGGTCTTTCATTTGCCTTCGCTCAGCATTGACGTTCGGATGTCCTGAAACCCGCCTAGCACCAGGTCACCCCACGTCCGCTACCTGAGGGCATAGGTTTCTATACAGCATTTCCTGAACAGCTGAGCCCGGGCTAACCCCCATTTCGGCACAACGCATAGGGTCTTTTACGCTTTCCTGCCATTCCACGGTTCGTCCTTTCTGACATCCGTGACAAATACCACCCCAGGTCTGGAATTGAACCCCATTGCAAGGCACCAATGCTAACCACTGCACCTCTATAGTACACTAACCAAGGAAAATTGTCAGAAGTGACCTAAGGAGAGTTTTATTTTGTTACTTATTTTTGTGCTTCCCAGTCCAGTGGCTCTTAATTTGAAAACTGAAGGGACTTGCAATCCATCCACTACTGAAGAGCAGCACCCTCTGGGGATGTGCTCACAGGAAATCAATCAGAAAATAATTGTCTGAGCTACTTAAACTAGACAAGCAGATTTACAGTAGGTGGGCCAAAGTGAAAAAGCCTGTACTGGAATAGTCAAGAAGCCAGGGAAAGTGGGATAGTGGGTGGCAAGATGGTGCAGTGGTTAGCATTGCTGGTTGGTTCTAGACCTGGGGTGCTATGTGTGTGGAGTTTTTTTATACTCTCCACGTTTGCTTAGGTTGTTGCTAGGTGCTCTTGTTTCTTTCAGCAGTCCAAATATATACTGGTACTGTTAGATAATTGGTTTCTGGTAAAATTAGACCTGGTGTCAGTGTCTGCATATCTGTGTGTGATCTGTGATAACTTTGTGGGTTTTATCTTCCCAAGTATATTGTCCCGAAAACATAGCATTCTCCATCCAATTAATAATATTACTTTCGGTAACAGATTTAAATATAACACGACATTGCTTCCTTTTTCTTGACATAAATTACAAGAGATATAACAGGGGCACTGGAGATTTTTTTTAAATCAAGTTAATTTAACTGTCACAAGTGTAGTCCCTTCCCCTTAAGGGCGCTCCGGCTCATTCACTTTTTAGTTGATTTTGTGCACCTGCTCCCTGTTCCAGCCCACCTTTAAAAGCCATTGGAACACGGACTTTCGAAGGCTCGCCTATCACCGAGTCACCCTACGTCCGCGGCTCAGGTGGCATTCGCCTCCTAGGTGTCCTAAACCAGCCGGGCCCTGGACCTGGAGCCCCTGGTTCCATTCCCCCTTTCTTCCCCCCGACCCTTTGCAGGATCCGCTCCGGTTTTTAACTTTGTCATGCCTGTCTACAACCCCTCACCAGATTCCGCTCCTGCTTTTAACTTTGTTTTGTTAGTCTTGGATTTATCACCCAGCTTTGGACCTTTGCCAGCACTGGACTTCCCTTTGGACTCCCTTTTGGACTGTTCACCTGGACCACGCCCCCCGAAGCACCTTCGTCACACCCCCCGGTTCCTCTACCAGCCCAGTTCCTCCTCTACCCCCTGTGTGTGTGTTTACTCCCTTCCGGATTGTGTTGTCTGCATAGGGTCCTTAAGACAAGTCAACAGTAGAAAAAAGTAACTGATTTGCAAATTTCACAGTTTGTTATTTAAAAAGCATTTTAAAAAAGGAGACATTCTTTTGACAGTATCTCATACTATATGTCAGATTTTTAAGCAAAACTCTTCATTGTGGTTAGTAAGTCTGGCCTGTATATCCTCTAAACCAAGAGACATTGACCCATTTTTCTTTTGCTCCTTCCTTGCTTGTTTGGAGTTGTTTGTGCCTTCTGCCGTTACTTGTTGAGATATGCTCTGGGTCTCCTGAAACCCTGAATTTCATTAAGGGTTAGAAAATGAATGAAATAAAATTCTTAAACAGTGATTACAATGTTGGAGTTTAGAGGACATGGTCACTCTCTTGTGGCTTTGGGTGGACATAAAGGACATATCCTCTTCCCTACCTCAAATTACCTGTTTGAGTGTTTGGCACCACAAGGCAGTTCAAAAGCATCGATTTTCTGATGCGCAGGCTTACCTATAGTCCAACTTTCACATCCATATGTTGCTACAGGGAAGACCATAGCTTTCACTATAAGGATGACAATGTAATGTTGACAATGTAATATCTTTGCACTTTAATATCTTATCCAGATTTTCCATAGCTTTTCTCCCAAGAAGCAAGCGTCTTTTGATTTCAAGGCTACAATCACCATTTGCTGAGATCCTTGAGCCCAAGAAAATAAAATGTGTCACTACCTCCACTTCTCTATCTGTTTGCAAAGGATTAATATGGCCTATTAACATAATCTTTATTTTTTTTGTTAAGCAGCAGGCCAGCTTTTCCACTCTCTTCTTTTACATTCATCAACAGACTCTTCAACTCCTCCTCGCTTTATATGACTGTATATTGCAGTATGTTAAATATAAAATTAATATTTAAAAAGAAAGTAGGGCTATTTTGCTTCTATGTGCTTTGGGGTAATGGGTGGCATTGTCCAGTACCACAAGAATATATGTGTGGCATTGTGGTGTTCTTTGTAGTAGTCCCTCCAGTTCCATGAATCTCCTCTTGTATGGTTCCTCAATAATAAGGACCAGGTATAAGGGAGCATGCAGTCTGGGTTATAAACAGGTTAACTGGCAGTCGGGACAGTCCAAACAAAATCACTAAATCTCTTTATATATTCTGGGCCAGAAATATTGCTGTAACACACTTCTGTGTGTCTTATCAACTTTTAGATCTCCACACAGCTCATGGGTCTGAGCCTGTGATTCTGTGGAATTAACAGTCTATCCTCCTGTTCTCCATTAAATCAATATACAGGTAATTTTTATGATTAATGAGGATATTTTAACTCGTCCTTTGACTGGAACCCCATTTATTTCTATTACCTGAGCATGAGCATGACTCAAGGTCTGGTCCTCTACTTGGACACAATGGAAATTTCCTGTAAGGAAATTAAGGGAGACAGACTTTTTGTCTGGCTTTTGGGTTGAGATCAGTTGGAGCTACTTCATTTTTTTCTCTTATCTGGATGGCAACACATAGGTTGTTTTTCTAGCAGACCCCATGACAGCCACCCTGAGTAGTATACCCCTCTGTTTTTTATCCTTCTCTGCTGCCATATTTTTGGACTCTTAACACCTGGTTTGGCAAAGAGGTCCAGGCTAAAGCAATGTAGGGCTCCCACATTTTCATGGGTCTTTTAAGGTGACTTTGGCTCATTTATCAAGGAATAGGTCATCAAGACGAAAAGGTTAGGAAGTCCTGACAAAGTAAAAGAGCGCAAACCCCACACTGACTGAGTTTGATGTTATAAGCAAAGGGTTAATTTTGCTGTGGGATACTCCCTTTTATACCCCTAAACACAAGTAACAGTAATTTTTCTTTCACCTAACTTACAGGAGGTTACTACTGATTTAGCAACTAAAGTTATGGTACTCCCAGAGTCAATTTGAATGACTTTACCATTGACGTGAGTAATGTCCTCAAACAGACTGGAGAATTGAGTATCTCTCACTAAGCTACACCACTTCTTGTGTGGATCTTGGGTAAAAGAATAATAGGGTGTGATGTGAAATCAGGATTCCATCCTTTTCCCACAGCTTTGGAGTCAAACTTTAGGTCTATTTCCTTATTCCAATGCCATTCTTCTCTCAATCTGCTTTATATCCTCGGACTCCCCAGTAATAGATCCCACCCTGTTATTTACCAAGTCCTTAGCAGTAAGATGCCTCACAAGCAGAGACATAAATTAATTAACATGATCAGACTGGCAGACACTGTGTCCTTAGGCCAGCTGGCAGACTGCACAAGTATTGATCCAGAATAAAGACTTTCTACTATTTGGGCTGACTTCTGGGTTTCTGGTTCCAGCCACTTACTGGCTAAATTAATGAAATCAAACATTTGGGAACAGTCTGGAATTGAGGGATTATAATGCCAGTTGTACTACCTTTGGGCCTGAACTCTCGGTTGACCCCTCCTTTGCTAAATTTGAAGCCTTTAACAATTTCTAGTCAGAAGCCTGTTGCTGTTCATTTGTGTCGGCGGGAGATCTGAATCCACATAAATTGAATGAGTATTCAACATTCTACAATGCATCTCCAGTATTCAATTGTTACCTCAATTCCAGTTGATGTCAATTTAATTCATGAGTGATGTACTTGCTTCTGAGTATCTAGTGTAGAAGTTGTAATCAAAAAGCTCATTAACGAAACAGTATAAATTAATGGTATACTGAATGTACTGTATGTATCTCTTGGTATTTGTAACTCTTCGTGATTGAATATATACCTTTTGTATTCTGCTAACCCTCACTATAAGATCTGTTATGTTTTTATGCACATTTTATGTATTAATAAATGTATTCTCGTGTATTAGTATCTGTGTGTGTGCGTTGCCGAGTTGTTCCGCAAGGTCGATTTTCTAATAACCATTGAAGAATAATTTTGTGATTTACTGCTGCAATTAATAATTGTCCCAGTGAATGCACAAAACCCCTGCACTGATATCACCATGCATATGAATGAGCTCAGCCTCATAACTGTAGGTCTTATACTGTAGGTCCTTTTGGGAATGTTGATGGTATTTATTGCAAAAATTGCTATTTTTTCCTCAGGATATTGACACCTCAGCTTTCCGCAATTCCAACATGTTAAAGAACATTTAAGACATTGCACAAACCATATTACTGGATTTGGAGTGTACTTCCAAAAACTGGTTTAAGATTTAAGGATTTCCAAAGTTTTGGTCCGATGTTTTCTTTACTGATTAAACCAGACAGCTTTGATGGAGACATGGATTTTTTAGTGTTTTAGTGACAGCGAGATTTTTTAGTTTCAATGGATGTGTGTTGTGGATCTGAAATGCAGATAACTGAAATAGAAGTTCTGGGATCTGTGAAACACACTTGAGGTTACTGTAAACAATCATAGCTTCTCTTGTATGACCAGTTCGATGTCATCTGCCAGTGAAATCTGTCTGTTTGAATAAAGTGTCATTTTCACAGCTATCAGCATTTGGGTCAACACACCTCTGTGAACAGGTATTTTCACATATGATTGTCACTCCCTAAGTCAACTAACAACAAAGTGTCACGTTACAAGACTGAAATTGGAGAAGCTAGGTAAAGTAAGGCCAAGGATCACACTAAATGGTAAGACATGCATATTACTGTATTACTTTTAGATACTCTTATATTTTAAGATTAATTTTTCATTAATCAAAATGTAAGTAGGGTTTTTTTTTACATTAAAAAAGATGGCATGCAAATCCATAAAAACAAGTGCTCTTGGCATGAAAGTTTTGGAATGTGTTAAAGCTCCACAGAACTAATAAGAAGGCCACTGTAGATGTTCTGTTCCTAAGCTTTCAAAGATCAATCCTTAAATTTGTTTTGCAGAATCATTAACCTATCTTTTCCCACTTCATCTGTTGCATCTTGTTCCTGGAGGTCTGAAACCTGAGCTTATCATACAAAACTCCCTACTGCTTCTGCACACTATACTATCTATACCGCTAAATAACAAAGCCCCCAACTTACTGTACCACTTCCCTCTTACTCCCCTCCCCAGTTTCCCCAGGCTCGCTGTGCCCAGATTTGGTACCAGTGAAGCCTGAAAGACTTTGCATTACAGCAAGCTCTGGGGATGCCATCCTTTCATGGTGTGCACACTTTTCCCTACATCTACATCTCTCTCTCTGCTCTGAAGCCTACTGGGGATTATGCCTCCATACAATCTCCTTGTACTGCATGTCAACCTAGTTTCTAAACTTTACCAAATCTTAGCTACAGTGTAGGACAGCGAACTGGGTCTCAAGTCCATGAATCTTGAATTCTTATATGAAAGCTCTCAAAAAAGCCAATCATCCTGCAAGTACACATTGATACTTTTTTTTTGCTACAGTAAATATCCTCAAACTCTAAATTGTAAATATCTTTATTTGATACTGAATTTAATATGTTTTTGGAGTTTGGGAGGGGTGATGACAAGCAAGCTACTTTCATGTCAGATATTTAAAGTCATACATTGCCAAGATCAATCACTCTCAAAGCGTGGTGTAGGTTATGCAAATCCCACAATTATCACATTTCGTTTCTTGCATTCTTTCTCCTCCCCACCTCCACCTTTGTAGCTTCCTGGTTTTTGATTTCTCGCTCTGCATAGAGGTCTTTGTCCCATGCCAAATCTCACTAAACTCAAACACTCAATAAACATCCACAAAAATCTTAGGTGTCATTCTTCTTTATTTGTGGAATGGAAATAGGAAATGAAACTTTATGTATATCTGCTGTCCTGTTAAAGTAAATAAAATGTGATTACTTCTGATTACCCACTTACCTCTCTTAATTGTTTTTCTCCAGAACAGGCATTAAAAACTAGGAAAAATTCCTCCCTGGCCCCTTTACTATACACAAGTTCCATACATGCTGTAATACACAAGTTCCAGGTGCATTTGATTTTTATTCTTTTTAAAGAAAAACTTTAAAAAATGAAGAGATTAAACAATGACCAACAAACAACAACAAGTTACACTTAATTCGCTAGACACCTCTAGTTTTGTCTATGCTACACCAATGTACCAACAAATGTTGCATGGTTGATTTTGTTGAGATGTCCATCAATCAGTGATGTTGCTGCGTATTCTAGAGGTGGTGACAGGGACAAACTGTTGGATAAATTTTTCCCTGCTTCCACTTGAAAGACAGTCATGAGTCCGTCTCAGAAGTCAAAAGAAGTTTTTATTTCATGCCCATCGGAGCGAAACACACAGAGATGCTCTGTGTATTTTTTTCTAACTAATTTATCTGGAACAGTCCTTAAACATTTTTCTGTTATCTATCACGCTTCCCTGTGCTTACAAGATTGGCATGTTCTAAAATCACGCATATCGTCCTACCTCCCTATTTGCTAAAGATAACTTATTTTAATACAATTGGTTTCTTAGGTTCGTAGCATGCATTTTTATATAACGGTACAGATTTACATAGTAGCCCTTGTGTCCAGCATTCTTCCAATCCAGTTCAAACCAGTTCTGAATGTCCACCTTATAAAATATTGCATCTTCTGCAGGAAAAGTTCACCCTCTCAATAAAAACTACTGCCTCAAACCATTAGACTACTGACTCACCAGATTTATTCATCCTTCGCTGTCAGGCTTTGGGGGGCACGGAAGAGAGATTGGACTGTACATAGAACCCTGCTGAGTGACAAATCGCAGATGTGATGTAAACACATGTAATGTTCCTTGTCACATCATCCTCCATTTCCTCTTCATTTCGCAAAATCTTCCAGCTGTCACCAGCAATTAACAAGTGCAGCTGCAAACATTAATATTTCCCCCCTATATCTTACATGAGTAATTAAAATACATCAATTGCACTTTAAAACAAGTACGTAATTGCTTAGAAATGATATTATTTACAAAAAAAATGGCATATTAAACATCAGTTCATCAGTTCATCCATTTTTAACTGCTTTATTACAGAGCTACAGGGGAGCTGGAGCCTATCCCTGCAAGCAACTGCCACATGTATAGGATTGTAGTCCATTACAGGGCACACACAGACACAAACATACACACCAGAGCCATTTTTTTAAAAGCCAAATAACCTATCAGTATGTCTTTGAAATGTGGGAGGAAACCAGAGAAAACATACTAACTCCATGGTGATAACACCCCAGGAACTGACCACAGAGCCCCAGTTCTGCAAGGCACTAACGTCAAGCACTGTGCCACTGTACTCTTCACACCCTAAATAATACATAAGAAACTGTTTATTACAAAGTATTCTAATACATATAGTATGTCAACATACATACCAAATTAAATAATGGAACACAAATATTCAAGGATTAACTCATATTTAAATTTTTAAAAGTAAACATTCTGTGAAATGTAGATGTCGTTTACAAATGCCATTAAATAACAAGGAAGAGCTGTGAACTTCTATTCTGCATGTTAATCTCACAATTGTTCAACACACAGCCAGGGCCCAGCAAAAATCCATTGGATATCTGTAGATCAGTCATTAAAAGATGGATTGGTGTTTAAATGAAGAGATGCACATTAATAGTTGATACTACCTGTTATGAGCAGCAGGCAGTGGATTTTTTATTTAGCAATGATGGTATTTTTTAATTAAACTGACAGTCTGATATTCAAAGGTCATCAATAACAGAAAGGTTTGGAATCACTAGATCCTTAACTAGGGGAACAACAGCATTTTCACCAAACAACATTCCTAAATCAAAGCCCCAAGTTTGAATATTAATGTTTGCTTGTCAGCTTTATTTTTGCTTGGTATTTTTTTAGATAGTTCGTGCCATTAGAACTAGTGTTAATTTAATTAAATAGTGTCCACTAAGCAAACTTTTGTAAGTTAAGAAAGAGCAGATGAAAGCTCTGTGTCTTTCAAGTGAGAAATCAGATGTTGTGTGGAGTCTTTCACTTGCTGACAATGGAGACCAGAGGAGACATAATGCAAAGAGTCCTACTGACATCTCTGAGCAGAAAAGCACATTATAATAGCTGTTTAAACTGATTTGTTTGCATATTTATAAATTCTACAAAATTGCCAGTTAAGGTACCACATTTAGCAACGTGCCAACTGGTATAAAAACATGCATTCTACATCTTTGACCACACTGAAAGAAATACCCAACTTGACTACAGTGAATCCAGAGCCAAAGTGTAATACAAAGACTTCCTGCTTTGATACCAAATGTGGTAAAACCACTACATGCTACTCACAGAGTAAATGCCAAGAAAGTACTCATTCATGCATTGCTGAGTCAGACTTATTTAGTTTATTCAACATTGTGTCACACTGTTATGGATTACTCAATTTAATAGGGTAAGGTTCTTTTATATCTCCAAAAATATCAAGCTGTTACATGTTTAGTGTGGGGCTTTAGCAGAAAGAATTGTTTGACACTAGCAGAACCACTGACACTGCCAGTGAAAAAGAATTCAGTGGGAAAGAGCAGGTGACCAAGAAGACAAAACATTTAAAAGTAACAGAGGCATTAAATCTTCCATAAAGCCTTGCTTCAGAACTTGAACACAGTTTTATTGTAATTCAGATCTATGCCTATACACTTCTTACCACCATTAGAGATGATTACTTATAGTAGGAATACTGCTACAGTACTGCCTGGTCATAACAATACTTGTTATATTCCAAAAAGAGACAGAGAGGGTATTGGCATTCATCATTGTACATAATATATAAAAGTTAAAGTTATCATCTCTGTTCTTCAACTGAATCATTGCAGGCCTATTGCAATATTGTAATTATTCCAGATATCATCGTATATGCAAATAAGTGGTTTTAGAATAGCAGTGTTAAAGATGGGATGTTTGTTTCTTTAGGAGAATGGAGCATCGTGGGAAATCAAGTTCTATGTTTAAAAATTTCAGTTTGCACGGTGTTAGTTGAATGGGTGAAAAGTGAATGAGCTAGCACTGGTTTATTTTGTACTTTTGGGTATTATCCAAAAGTGTAGAGGCTTGCTCTGGCCCTAGAGATTACACAGATTCTACAGAAGCTCCCCTGAGTTTCCCTGACCACTGTCTGGAGGCAAAATCATGAAAAGTAATAGCAGTAATAATGTGTTAAAGCATTCCAAATGTTGAAAAAAGTATACATGTTGGTGTCACAAGGGTGTATTCATGAGATAGCTGGTTAAACATACATCACTAAGAGCTTCTGGTAAAGCACAAACCAAACAAATGGCTATTGGAGGAAGCTATCATTGACTATAGAAATTATTAGGAACTACAAATTTAATTATCTTGTCATTCACTAAATTACTGATTGTATCCTACTGTACTTGTCATCTTAAATGTTACTTTTAACATACATAATGTCTCTGTCCTTAGACTCCTAAGTGACCCAAAGATGGCTGTTTCAGTAGATTTAAGAACATCCTACTTAATACTCTTAATGTTCTAGAATGTAGCTTTGCTAATTTTTTTCTGGTACAGCGACCTCCTTCCCATCTACAATACTCAGTTGGAACCCCCAGAAGTGGGGCAAGCTACTGTATACAGTGCCTGACACCATATATACTGTACATCCACAAAATAGACAACAGATTCTTGGTTACCTAACAGGTTATAGATTAAGGGGGAAGAGTGAAGCAGGCACTGATAAAAGCCTTAAAAGTGTATGCTGATTATGGCACAAATACTTCTCTAACCAAATGGCAGTTATTTTGCATTAATAAATATTGGTGTCAGACTTTAAAATAAGTATTGGAATCACAAACCAATAAACGTAATCCCTACATATATTTATTTTGCACTGATATCAATAACTAAATAAATACTGGTGTTTCACCTAACATCTCGAAACCGCCTCAAACAATGTGTATTGGAGAGTGGAAAGATGCGCTCAAAGGTCCCAGTGCTGTGAACGCACCTTGATTAAAAAACTAACTATAGTTTATTTCTCTCATAGACATCTCTTAATGGTATTCAAATCATTGCTCTACCTCAAAGCAATGAAATGTTTTGTTTAGTAAAAGGGAATTTATATAGGTATCCTTTAAAAAAAGAATAGGACACCTACATCATAGTGCTTTCTTTTCCATTGAGGAATTAATCCATCTGTCCACTGGCCTGATTAGAGTTCTTTGGTTTGGGAACCTGTGTTCCAAAACCTGACTTCTCTGGTTTTACACAATTGTTCAGTGTGTCTGTTGTTCAGTCATAAGGAAAAGAAGGAGGGTTACACCTCAGTACTGATAGCCCTGGTGTTGGTGAAACTGTCCTCGCCGGAACTCATCTGGACACCCTGCAGGGGGGCCAAGTTGATGGCCAGGGCTGGATTTTCGTAATGAGCAGGCATGTAAGTGATCCTCTCGCCTCCATTGTGCAGCTCATCCCGGGTCTGCATGTAAAAGGGAGAACTGTAGGGGGAGCAGGTGGGACAGTAGTTGCGGGTGGCAGTGCAGGGACTAGCACCAGCCTGACTACTGTCAGCAGGCTGCACCGGAGGGCTGAGCATGGAGCCAACCACTTCTGGCCCACTGCAAGCATTACAGGTGAAGTGCGGCTGAGCTGGTCCATCAGAAACTGCATCGGCATCCGACTCATCCCTCTTGCAGCAGTAATACTGGGTAAATGGGAGATGAATCAGCAAACCATCACCAATATCTCTTTCTGTCTAATTTTACGCAGGATGCAAATCTACTCAACAGATAGAAAACAGATATGCAGAAATCAGTGCAAACAAGACCAACAAACATGTTAAAACCAAACCTTACCTGGAGCCTACAGTAACAGAGCACTGCTATGATACACAGTAGTATCACCGTTGCTAGTATTCCTCCAGTAATAACAACAGTTCCAGCTGTCATCCGACCGGATCTCCATCAAACCCTGGAAAGAACAAAATAAAACAAAAGTCCAGGCATTTCCTGTGTGCAGTCTGCTAAACAGGAACTCCAAGATGAGTCCAATTAGCCGTACCTCTGGTACGGAGGCACTAGGCTTCTATTATTTAAGATTTTTTTTATCATTTTCCGCTCTAGGTGGTAGGTAGCTCTTACTAATGCTTATTTTTAAAATTCCTTGACGTTACTCTCAGTATCCTGTCTTAAATTTAGATATTAGTGATTGATTCCCTGCTATAAAGAGACTCCCCAGATCTAAATCCCATGAATATTTTTCTGAGACAAACTCATAGGGCTCCGTCTCTAGGCATGACCCAGTAAACAGGATAACTTCAGTCCACATACTGTAGTTTAAACTGAGGTCAAAGGAAATGTAAGTACTGGTTTAGATCTCCCATTCTAAAATTGTCAGTCTGAACTGGATAATTCAATAGATTTAATTAATGTCTTTATTAAGATGTTAGCTCTGGAAAATGTGTGTGTTAATCTCAAGAATTGCTTTTACTTTAGTCTAAGCCTGGACAGTTTGCACACTTTGCAATTTTTTTCACCTGAGATCCTACACAACAATCTTTTAAAAAATTGAATTTGATTATTCTTGTATATTGCACATGGAAGTGCTATGGTTTATAAAAGAGTTCTAAACTTCCAAGAACCTTGAGATCTGCTTTTTTTCTAATCTTGCACAGCACCAGCCATATCCTCTCAGAACTTTTGTGCACTTATCTTCCATTCTGTGATGGGGAAATGCATTAAACATCACCAAATTAAGATCACAAAAATATATAAACAAGAGGAGGCCGAAGCATATACTTTCAAGAAATGGCTGGATGAGATCATTGGATCGGCTATTGACGACCAAGGTAGGAGATGCCATAATGGAGGTATACAATGCATACTAGGTATGTTGTGTCAGTCCCCATTACAAGTACTGCTATTGTACCTTGAAAAAGATACTTTATCCCAGTTGCTGTAGTCTAGCCAGCTGTATAAGTGGGGCTTTGCATTGCTGGGGGGTTAATCCCTGTGACCTACAATATCTAGGGCAAGAACCACATGAAATGCCACTGAAAACCAGGATGTGCTCTGGCAATATTGATATAATTTTTTTATTGTGAGCTTCCACTACATGGCTATGTAGCTTGTTTAAGACACCTACAACCATTTTGCCATGGTTTTATGGTGTCTTATGGAGAGCTTGTTGGGGTATGTGAAAAAAGACAAATTCCTAATACAAAAAATTGTATATGGCCAATAAAGTGATCTTATCTTATAAGTTTTTATAGTGTTTAAATAGTCTTTCAGTTGTTTTACTATACTGGGCCAAGGGCATACCACTATATAACATTAAAATGTAATATTAAATGTATCTAATGTATATTTGCTACAGTAAATCAATGTGCAATTTATAGTTTGCACTAAAAGCATGTTCATACTATAGGAGACCAAAATCTAACTCTAGTAATAAAACAGTAACACCTCAGAAAAAAGTGCCAAAATCCAATTTCAATACATTATCAAAAGTAAACTCAGATGAAAGTGGACAGCAAGACCTATTAATCTGTAAATGGAGAGGTTACAAAATAATGTTACCTGGTGATAACTTGTAAAGCTTGAGCCCAGGTGTGTGTGATCAGGAAACCAGATTAAAAAAAACTCACAGTGGAAAAACTGAGGTTGGGTCTTGCTACCGTCTCATGTGGGATTTCAGCAGGGAAAACTGGTGGAGAAGCGAACTGGGCTGTAGAGGGAGAATGAGAATAGTAAAGGCCTGGATGCATGCATCAGCTGACATAGATTTTTGCCTACTTTTTAAACATTCAAAAGAATACATTAACCACTCTTTTTCAGTGTTTTTCTTATTGTGGACTCCTGAACACAGACATTGACGAGTGCAAGAGACTCCTGCAGATTCTTAGCTGTTACCCTAGGTTCTATCTCACCTTCTTGATCAGTATACAACTTCTAGGGATGCACTGATATGGAAATTAAGGGCCGATAACGCTAACCAATAATTAACAGCTTGTTGTGGCTGATACCGATAACCGATAATTTTACTTTGTTGCATTTCAAAATAAGTTCACACTAAAATCCTCAGTTGATGTGTAATGAGGGTAAGAAAGCTAAAACTCTGTAAAGCTTATTATACTCATTGGACCAATGTCAGGAGTACATATGTCTGTTGTGAAGCCAATGTCTCTGACGTTAGCTTTGATCAGGTTGTTTTTGTGTGTGGCGACACCAGCAAGGTAACATCAGAAAAGTAGAGGCACCTTGGGAGTGTATAACGGGGTTCCAAATGCTCAATTAGTTGACGGAATCCTTGATCAAGTGCCATAAACTCCATGCTTTTGTCTGTGACTGCTTTAGCCTTTGGACTGTCCTTGGTAAATTTTCTGCAATTTTCAAATACCTGTTGGATAGGCATCACTGCACTTGCTAATGTTTTTGTTTTCTGGCTAATGCTAGCTGTGTCATATTCTTTAAATAAATCATTGGAATGGATTTAATTATTTAAATAAATCATTGGAATGACAAATTTTCAAATGACTTACTAGATTAGTGGTATTGAAACGTTTTGCTTTGTTTCCTCCTCGCTGTACTTCGGCTGAACATTTGTTGTAAATTGCAATTCTGTTGTCCTTGCTGAAATGGGGAAAAAGTTCCACACCGCCTACATTTTCACTGTGCAGCAACTGTACTGTACCCAGTCTAGTGCGTCAGTGCGTGCACATAAAAAAAATAGTTGCACAAACAAAAATGGGGCTTTGCATTATCGGTTGTAATTATCGGCTGTAATTCCAATATTGGAACGATAATAATACTTAAATTTTCCTATTTATCAGAGATACTATATCAGCCTCTTATACACTGTGCACCCTAACAACGTCCTCTTGTGGTGATCGGCCTTGCTCTTGCTGTGATTTTGTCTACTTTTTAAACATTGGATGGAATACAGAATCATGACTTGGTAGTAAGACTTATAGGCAAAAACTTACACAGAGTGCATTTTTCTGTAGTTTCACATCAAGAATAACATATGTTTGGAAAGCTGTCATTTCTACTTTTCACAGAAACAGCAAAAATGACATGTTTAACCAGGGAATGGTCACTGATTCTGTATTGTACTTTATGTATACAAAAGACAGTACGCATGCTCCTTTACATTAATTTATTTGTAATAAGAGGAGTGTGACTATATGTTTCTGTTGTTAAAGTCAATGCTACTTTGCATAGGACGATATTATTACATGTGTAATGCAACATATTAATATAGTAGGCAATATTGTTCACAAATTAACTATTGCATTTAAACACAATACTATCATGTCTATATTTCTTGTTTAAACACTATACTATAAAATGTAAACACAAAAAAATTATCTGTGGTGCTAATAAGGTTCTGTATGTTTTCTTGTCTATATTGAACACATTGTTTAAACATTCACTGTCTATGCTGGAAAAAGTATATGAACATCAAGGAAAATGAACTCTACTAAATGGGGTAATTGGAGTCAGGAGTTCAAATAAGTTTGAGGTGCCCTGGTCTAGAAAAACCCCACAAGGTTTGGTTACCCACAGAGTCTGCTCTTCACAATACAGATATGTTGAAGTGAAACATCCCCCAGTCAAAAGAGGTTTCAGAGGACCTCATAGGAATTTATGCTTGTAAGGCTGGAGAGGGCTACAAAAGCATTTCTACATAGAGACATAGGCCTCCATCAATCCACAGCCAGGTAAATAGTGAACAAATGGAAGAAATTCAGCACCATTGCTACTCTCCTTAGGAGTGGTTGTCCAACAATGATCACTGCAAGAGAAAGCTGTGTAATGCTCAAGAATGTGACAAAGAACCCTAGGGTTAAAGCTTAGGATTTGCAGGATTCTCTTGCACTGGTTAATGTCTGTTTTCAGGAGTCCACAATAAGAAAAACACTGAACAAGAGTGGTGTACATACTGTAGGTGGATAAAGAGTAAACCACTGCACTCCCTCCCAAAAATTGCTGCCTGTTTCAAGTTTGCAAAGACAACGTGGATGGAACAATGTTCTGTGGCCCGATTAAACACAAGTGAAACGTTTTGGCATTCATGCACAATATTATATTTAAACGGAAAAAATCATTGCATGCCAACACAAGAACCTCATCCCAACCATGAAGAATAGTGAAAGGAGTATCATGGTTTGGAGCTTCTTTGCCCCTTAGGGCCTAGAAGTCTTGCATTAATTGAAGCAATGATGAATTCCAAATTGTATCAGAAAATTCTAAAAGAGAATGTCTGGGTATCCGTCTGTGATCTGAAGCTTATCAGAAGTTGGGTCATGAAGCATGACAATGATCCTAAACACAGTAGTAAATGCACAATACAATGGTTTACACAGAGGGAATTGTGCATTTTGGGATGGCCAAGTCAGAGTCCTGAACTTACCCCAGTTGAAATGCTGTGGCATGACCCAATGCAAGCTGCTCGTGCAAGTCATCCCAAACATATCAATGAGTAGAAACAGTTCTGTAAAGAGGAGTGGGCCAAAATACCCCAGACTGATGTGCAAGTCTGATCAGCAACTACAGGAATGCAAACCTATTACTTGTTCCTTAACTACAGGAATGTTTGTTCAAGGTCTTTGTTACTAAAGGAGGTTAAACCATTTACTAAATCTAAAAGTTCACATACGTTTTCCAGCATAGAAAATGAAAGTTTAAAAAATAAGTTCAATATAGACGTGGAAAAGTGATTCTGTGTTTGTTTAATTTGATTGTGTTTATCTATTTTAATGACAGCGATGAAGATCAGATCACATTTTGGGAGCAATTAGTGCAGGAATACAGATAATTCCAAAGGGTTCACAATTTACATAGATATCTTACAGAGAAACATCCTGTATGTACAATATCACAAGAACTGTTTTACGAAACACCACAAACAATAGGGTTTATGGAAAGTTTTTTTCAGAGAAAAAAAAACAGATTACTCCACTGTGAAGTTGTTCTTGCAGATGTACTGTAGCTTCTTCTACTTATATTTCATGGGGGGAACCTTTCTTTATTTTTATGCTTATTTAATCTTTGTTATCTCTGTGTGTAAATATAATTTCTTTATTGAACTTTGCTCATATTATACAATTTTATTTACATATGAGTGTTTTTCAAGGACATGAACAGAAAATCACATTGCATACATTCATCATAAAATAGTGGCTCTGATTCCAGTGGTGACCCCCAAATGCAGGAAATGGTTTTAATAGTTTTGTAGTCAACCATTTCACCTCGCAACTTTAAGAGTGCTAGGATACTTTTTACCCCTGCAGCAGTTTTTTATATTCCAAAACCACCAGCGTATACACAGACCAGAAAAGACAGTAATCCTACAAAGTTTCTTTTTGTTACCTAGCATTTACAATATATATTGAAACCTATCCAAACAGAACATATCACACAAAATGTATCTTCAAGAGATACATTCTAGACTAGGACAAGAACCCGATGGACCCCAGTTAGTAAAATTAAGTGTCCCAAAGGAGCAGTTCAGCAGTGTCATTCTCTAAAAAAAGCTCTGGTTGGTGACTTGCTATGCAGCTTTTTATCAAAGGAAAGAAACTCCTGGCCATCCACAGAACATGGTCTCTGATACTTCCCCCTACCTTGATTTCTGTGAGTCCAATGTCAGGTAGGGGAAGACAATGCTGGGACCTTTCTCTGCTGCTATCCGTAGAACCTCTGATGACTGACTCTTCTCTTGGGTCCAATTCTGTAATCTCAGTAACCCTCAATTATTCTCCCTCAAATCTTGCCTGAATCCTCCTCACTTGGGCTTATAAAGCCCCCTAGTCATGGCTAAGGATTCATCTTCAGAAGAGTGGGAGTGTCCCTTTGATCGTTTGTTTGTATCTCAGTGCGTACAGGCAGCAGTGTTGCAGGGGCTCACTGATGAACTGAAGATGTATGCCGATGGCCGGGTGTACTGATGCATTGTCAATTCTTACTCTTTTCTGAAACCCCAAGGCCCCAAGAGGTCAAGTCAGACATGTCTCGCAATCCCACATGCCACTTCTATACTGTGTTTTGTCTTCTCAAGGAGTACCGTTTATCAATGGGAAGCTCAAGAAAAGGGAAAGACAAATCCACCACAATAAAGTATCCAATAAACTTCACTAGATGGCGCAAAAGACTCTAGAATGTCCCAGTTTTACAACTCATTCATTTATTTTTAAAGCTCATACAGAAATTTTATCACATTATGTCTGAATTATATAAAAAATTAAAGAATTGAATCTATACAATTTTGACCTTTTAATATTGATGTATTTAAAATACACATATTTTAAATACGTGTATTTTGAGTTGTGAGTTGCAGGGTGATATGGCCAGCAGCCATATCACCCTGCAACTCACAACTGGCAACCCACTGAAGCTAAGCAGGTGTGAGCCTGGTCAGTACCTGGATGGGAGACCTCCTGGGAAAAACTAAGGTTGCTGCTGGAAGAGGTGTTAGTGGGGCCAGCAGGGGGCGCTCACCCTGTGGTCCATGTGGGTCCTAATGCCCCAGTATAGTGATGGGGACACTATACTGTAAACAGGCGCCGTCCTTCGGATGAGACGTAAAACCGAGGTCCTGACTCTCTGTGGTCATTAAAAATCCCAGGGCGCTTCTCGAAAAGAGTAGGGGTGTAACCCCGGTGTCCTGGCCAAATTTCCAATTGGCCCTTACCAATCATGGCCTCCTAATAATCCCCTTCTATGAATTGGCTACATTACTCTGTCACTGATAGCTGATGTGTGGTGAGCGTTCTGGCGCACTATGGCTGCCGTCGCATCATCCAGGTGGATGCTGCACATTGGTGGTGGTGGAGGGGAGTCCCCATTACCTGTAAAGCGCTTTGAGGGGAGTGTCCAGAAAAGCGCTATATAAGTGTAAGCAATTATTATTATTATTATTATTATTATTATTATTATTATTTTCACCAAGTATACCTAGACATTGTGAAAAGGCCACATCCAGCATGTCTCTACTGGGTGTCTGTGTTTCATGCTTTAAGGGACTATGAGACTGATCAAAGAAAATCAAGCCAAACCAAGAGCCTGGGAAGAAAGATTTCAGTTGAAGCCAAGCAAAGTCCTGATCTGAACTGGTCTGTCAAATAAAGTAAACTTCCCTGAAGCAAGAACCCTAAATTATTCAGATCTTGAAAAAATCGTTTTTTTTTAATCCTTGTCTAGATTTTTTACCTTTGAGACCAATTTTAGAGAACAATGTTATTGAAATGATTTAGTGATCACAAATAGCAATCTGCTTAGAAGTTGAAAAAGTGAGCTAAGCCATTAAAAGATTAAATGTGTTGCTTATGTTTTGACAGTGAACTATTTAGGACACTTGAAGAGATTTTATCTGAAATCTGGTGAATTACATTTCTTAAACCTTGTAGAAGTACCATTATCTTCTGCATTGTTTATGAAACAGCAAGGAAAATTAGTATTCTTTCTGTTACTTAAATAAGCAGACACTTTTCATCAGTCTCTGCTGTCTGGACATCGATAAGAAGCTTCATTAAAGGAACTAGAACTAAGAAAAGGAATATGACAAATAGACGGTATTATGGATAACTACATTGCCTTCTTTCTTTGTATGGGGTCTTAACACATGTGAGGAAAAGTCAACCAGAAGAACCTATTCCAAACTAAATCAATTCAATAACATCTATTCCTTTGGGATAATATAGTATCCATTAATAACTGAAAAAAACTTTATAAGTTAATGAAAATGATTGGATAACATCTCCTACAGGTTTTATTTTGCATTTTTTTTAAATCCACAAGAAATATCTTGGCTTACGTGTTTTGAAGTTATACAAAAGTATAACAGCTCTTTTATGACAAAAAGAATGTAAATATGTTGTTTGGATGTGATTTTTGTATCTTTAGCAGAGACTTTCTTCTGAACTGTTTTAGCATTTTTTCTTTCTGTAAGATTTAAAAACAAAATTATAATTTATCTGTCTGAATTTTGAAACCGCCTGATCTCAATGAGCCCGACTTACTACTGTGATCCTCACAAGTGTGCAGGCAAGATAAAGACAGTGCACACGTGCACTCAGCGATGTGCACTGTTTTACCATCTGCGGCAGCAGAAGAGGGACAGGTGCAGCTCTCAGCAAGAGGAAGGGAATGCTGTTCCATGGACATGCTAGCAGATTGCAAACTCATTCAGTCGTGGGAGAACTTGACTAACCATGCACCCTTGCTTGGAAAAATCCTAATAACAGCCAGTTTACAACTGAACTGCCAAGATTGCAACCTTCACATCTCTGGATGATAGGGCCTTACTTACATTCTCAAAGGGTACCTTAACTGGTCTTTTTTTACATTACAACAGTTACAACAAAATATTTATTATCTATGTCCGACATGTTTCTGCATTTTAGTCACTGTTCGCAGCTCTTCCAAATCCAATTTCGTGGTTGAGAAATCTCAATCTTACTGTTTGTTTTTTATTTTTGTCTTCTAAACATGAGGTCAAACTTCTAAATAATAATATAGTAATAGTATAATAATAATAGTAATAAATATAGAGACACTTTATGGGCTCCTTTAAAGATTGTCTTCAGAGTAATACATTAACTAAGAGAATTAACCTTCACTGTAGTGCACATCCTGTTCATATAGCACATCCTCTGTATAGAATCTTAAAATGTTATTTTTTTAATAAGTTAAGAGGGTGTGCATTCAATTACAAATATTATGGTAAGAGGCCTGAATGTCGTAATGTTTGACCTTTAGTCGACACAAAAAAGCAAAGCATAAAAACAGATAGAGAGAAGGGGCAACAGGGCCATTCGGGGAGAGAATTGAGTTTGCTAGGACATGAGATTTGATTTAGGGTCAGCCTAACAAAATATAATTATTTACCACTGCAAGATAATGACTTTAGGAAGGTTTCTGGTAAACGTGTTTTTCTTACAGGACTGGCAGCATGCTGTCAGAAAGCAGTTACTGTATATCTAAATCATTTGATTTTACTCTATTCCTGTCATAGTGATTTTGGACATTATTGGATGCTCATAGACCTGTGGGTGTGAATACCTTCCTTGTGTTTTGTGTATATACCTTATGTATGGATATAAAATATACAAGAAAACTATGCATGTTATGCTATTAATGAACTTTGAGATGACTACTTAAATTCCCAGTTTACATTCTTGATCAATATGATGGGATAAAAACAGAAAAGACACTATCTAAAGTAGTTTAAAACCATCTGTGGTTTTAAAAGCTACAACCTTGTGTATTACAACGAAAAAGCCAGCAATGAAAGGCTGCTGGCTTTTTCAAGGCTGCTGCATGGCAGATAATGACGGCAAAGCTGAATATGTCAATGGTCACAGTCATACTGTACATTCAAATATATGGTTCATTTAAGACACCCCAGTGAACCTTGCAAGAGAGTTGTCTCAAAAGGAAGATAAAAATCTCATCCATGTATTAAAAAAAAGGAAAATAATTTTTTGTGTTATTGTTCTTATCATTAGGCTTTAATTAATACCTGTCCTTGTTTGCAAGATACTCACTCAGCATGAGTGTAACAAGAATGCACTGTGTATTATATGAAACTGGTTAAAATTTTCATCGTGTCTAAATCAAATGCCCCACATACTGTATTTATGTAGTTCTTCACATACTCAAATGAAGATTCCAGAGCTATACACCACAGGCCTTCTACAAACTCTTAACCCATTTCACTGCAGTGCAAGAAACTACAGATAAACAGGGGTGCTGTTGATTTTGTTAAGGAGGTAGCAGGCATTCTGAAACCTTTGCCACGTGACCTTCCTCAGGATTACAAAACTTCTACTTGTCGTGTCACATTCAGCTTTTGTCTTCCTGGCTGCTTTGAGGGTAACATGTGCCAACAGGGACAAACCTGTGAAGGGCCTTCGCTTGGAAGAACTGAACATTGTTGCTGATATACTGAGAGAATCTGTTTCAGAGCTCACAGGGGGTGCTATCCAAGATTTCAAACTTCCGAGCTGCAATTATTTGAAATATAAAAGAAAATCAACAGATCTGAATCCCCTTGAACAAACTTGAATACCCCCAAAAAACAGGCATTCCACCCCTCTAGGCCTACTCAGAGTCCGAAGTTATAGTGTAATCCTTTTGTTGCAAAAACTAATGATTTGTGTAAGTAAAACCTCCTTTTATCTGTTTTGTAAAAACAGGATACTACCATGATCCTTACTGTTCACTACCAAAATAAGAGAATTAGCTAATAAACTTATTATTTAAAAATAACAATACAGTTCAATTTAGTTGATTGAGACACACAGAACAAAACTGGTCACAACACCATCCCAACAGAAGAGTGTAAAAGACAAAGACATTATAAACATCCATCATGACAATGCCTCTTGTTCCTGGTGAGAATTATAGCAGCCCTTCCCATTCTCAAGTATAGGGCACTATATAGGTGGGACTACACCTATATATAGGTGTATAAGTATAGGTGGGACTACACAGGGGACAGGACACTAGCCCATTGCAGTAGCCACACACAGGAACAATTTAGACACCGACTCACCCAGCAAGAAGGCTGTTTTAAAGTCATATATAAAGCCATATACAATTGCTTGCATTAGGAATTTGTTGGTTATAAATGCAATATTACTTTTAGATTGCTAAAGGGCACTGAAGGCCATTAAAGATGTATATATGCTATGGAAATAGTAATTATAAACATACTGATTAAAATGCATCAACTGGCTCCCTGAAAAAAGCATATAAGAAGGTGTCATTTAGATCCTCTATGAGAATGACACTTACACTACACAAGACTGAAATATACATTTTTACCCATACCAGAGACCACTTTCAACAATGTCCTTTTTTGCTAGTGCTTATTGTTTTATTGCAAAGCTTTCATAACTAAAAATAAATCTGTCAGGGCAATATACACAATGGTATGAATGTGTAACAAATACTGTATATATACAGTACCTTGCAAAAGTATTCAGACCATATTTCATATTTTATTGCTTTAATGCTTGCAGTCAAGACACTTAGAAGTAGCCATTAATAATGATTATATAAGCATATACCTTTTCACAAAATTCTTCTCAGATTTTTCCACATTCCCCACCCCCATTTGCTCTTCCAAGCTTCAAGGTTGTGCTTTACAAAAGATCTCCAGCACTAAGTTGGACATCAATTAAGACCCAGAGTTTAGCTATTTTCAGGGTTTCAGCAAGTTAGCTAGCATCAATCCAATGGCCTTCTGGGAAACACAGTCTCTCCTGCCCTGCTTTTACATGTTGTAGAAACCAAGAGATTCGAGCCTGAAGTGTTCGTTTGTCCAGCCAAGCTTTATTGCATGCAAACAACAACCACAATAAGGACCATAATATTTATAGTATCTATCTTATTTCAAAGAGGATATGGCTCTACACAGCTTATATATACACACGTTGCTCTACACCCTCCCCTTCCTGTCTTTGAGGTAGCTTTCTCACCACACTCCAGGATTTAGACAGCACTTAAACCTATCTTTCTCATTAGGAGTTTAGTGTAAACATTCACCATTTGGGGTTTAGTACAGGGGGGGGAAGCATCTGTCAGAGTTCAGCATGTGAATTCAGCAGGAGTTCACAGCTGCTACCACTATATGGGTAAAAAATAACACAGATTCTGCTAGCAGGCTCCATCAATGGGGAGAACTAAAACCTTTACCAAGCAGAGGCCAGAGGCTTCTTAAAATTCAACTGAAAATCCATAATACATTGAAGACAGATGATAACCTTGTTTTATCACCATACCTTGAAACCTGTGCGATTACATTCTTTGACTCTTTTTCAATAGTATCAATCATTTCAAGACAAAACCCACAAGCAATGCTTTAAAACTGAATTTCCTCTGTAACATTTTTTTCCTGAAAATTCTGTAATTTTCCCTCTCACTAACAAAGTCTCCTTTAAAATTAAATAGTTCATTTGACAGTCTGGAGGATTTCAATTACACTCCCTAAGTGACCTTTATCCAATACTGGAGCTTATTTCTCAAAAGGATATAGCTTCAATTAAACAGGAAGACTAAGTAAAAGCCAGATCTGCATCATACTATTCTAATTTTACTTGCTGTTATTATTATTAATTTGCTTAGCTGATGCTCTAATGAAAGGCTACTTATGAAACATTCAATAATTCCTTACATTAATATAAAAAAAGAAATCATTCAAAAAAGTAAAAATAAAAAGACAAGCATGCCAGAAGTGCAATGACTGTTCTACGCATAATAGAGTGAAAACAATGTCCATCAAGGAAAAAAGAAAAGTAATAATCAACAGTAATGATTAGTAATGTATAAAGAATCCACATTGTGCAAGAGATCACAGATGCTGTCTAACAAATGAACCTGAAGGATATACTGAAAGGAGGCCAGGAACCAAACAGTTCTGATTCCAGTGGGTAGTTCAATTCACCACTGAAGACCCAGAATCACTGGGAGTGGAGTTGTACAAGGCTTCTACCTTTTTTGCAGCATGAAAGGTTTCAGAAACTAGCTTAGTTTCAAACTAAGAAAATGCCTTGCAGGGCCTGTTGGTGTAGCTTTATATCACATTGCTTACTCTATTATAGAAATGAGTCTGCAAATCAATAAGCTGGTCATACTGTATATCTCAATGCCAGAGGCACCACAGCCAGCTTCTAGCACTGCTGCATTGCTGGATAGGTGGAGATACTCACAGCCCTCTCTTCTTATTGAAAACAAGAATGAATCCTTCCATCTGTAACTCAACATGTTGTAACATTCTTCAAAGAAAGAAAACACTAAAATTTGTATGAAGAAATTCAAAAATTGAAGAACAATCAAAAATAATTAGTGGCAGTTGAGAATTTATTTAATGGATAAATGTGTAATTCACTTCACCTAACTATGATTAACAAATCAATGACATTTCATTCATGATGATAATATAAAATACAATTACTAAATATCAGACAGAGATGTCCTACAGACACCTATTTTGATACAATGACTATTACATCTCCTCTGCTGACTTCTTGCTGGGTCAATCCTTGTACAAATAATAATACTTATATTCCAGTATTGTATGTAGTGTGGAATTCATAGGTGGCACACAGAATGTTATATGCAAAGGTTTTGTGTATTAGAAAGGCTTGAGAAAAGTGCTTTGTCTTGAAAGCTGTAAACCAATTTCAGTATTTTATGTTCTTGATTCCAATGGAATTCACAATGATTTTACAACAAACGTTGACAGTAATTAAATTCACTTTCACCTCAGCTCGCCTGTTTTGTAATGTTTAATGACATAATTTCCTAAATAAAAAAATATACATATCAAGTAGGCACCTTCGTCAGCATGCATAGGCTGCAAAGGAACAAGTAAAGGTTTAGGTCCATACTGAAACGTTTTGACTGTGGAGCTTTTTTTCAAAACATTTAATGCATATTGTTATTGTTCATAGAACTGTGTCTAGACCTAAACATTATATCCACCCATTTGTCACCCATTATATCCACCCAAGAGATCACATAAATCTTCAGTTCAATGTATTTCTCAAGATGGTTAAATGATATATAGCAAACTGCTGGAGAAGTAAGAAAATAGTTTTTTGCCTATTCAGTGTTAAGTGTTGCTGGGGTCTGTTAATTTAGCCTTCAACAAAAGTTATGCTAAGATGTCATAAAGCTGACTTGCTTTAGCAGCCCCAGAGACTTAACGCTACACAACAAAAGACAGGACCAACACCCACAAATACACCATAAACAGGACAAAGCAGATCAATGTTTGCTGCGTATCAAAGGACAGAAACTCGAACAGGACAGAGCAGGACAAGAGGTAATTACATATCAAAGAACAGCACTCTTGACCCTATATAAGCATTGGGAACCCCTTGCAGTGTGTCTGTTCTGCGGGGCAGACCCAGCGCATGTTGCTGTCATTGAGCTCAATAAAACTGAACCTGCAAAAGACTGTCCTGCTCCTCTGATGAAGAATTTCTGATGAACACCACATTACCAAAAAAATACACTTAAGTTAAATTTCTGTTAAATGTACTACTGTTCGAATTGGAAAAATCTTTCAAAGTATTTGATAAATCTCAATTCTTGTTTCAGGATACTCCTGCTACATAAAGTGGGGGGAGCGACCGAACCACAATATCTGCACAAAAACATTCAGGAGTGAAAAACAAAAAAAATAAGGAAAGGAAATCTTAATGTAGTGGCCAATTTAACATTCACATTTTTAGTAAAAATATCACTTTTTAAAAAATGTATATGCATTATTAGTAAATTAACAAAATGAAACATCATTTTGAATGAAAAGGGTGAATACTTTAGAAGTCTATGTGCACCTGTACCTGTAAATTTAGAGCTATAGTCTATACATCATTTAATCCTTATTATTTTATACTGTATATGTAATAGAATATTTTAGATGTACCAAAAGTGACATACAGCACAGAGCAGATAAGAGGTACTGTATGTTTGAATTTAATCAACAGATCTTCCTCAACAAATACAGAAGAGAAATTTAAAAAGTGCATCTTTCATCTGAGACAGAGTTTAGAAACATTTATTTTGTTACTGATTTACCATCTCCACATGACCTTAAGAAAATGTTGTCTCATCAGTTTGTGGTAGCTATCGAATTATACCACTTTTTAATCTTTTTTTCTGCACATTATAGTTATACAGATGCAGCCATTCAAACTTTGTGGTACAGACCCGTACCATACGCATCTACCCACGACATACCGCAGTACATGATTGGCTGGCCAAAATGACCAACAAGGGCACTCATAGAGCATTGGTCGGTAGTGGCAAGATTTAATAATTTAATCTCTTTACTGTGCATGTTTTAATCTGCTTACTATTGAATATTTATATGGAATTTTACAATTTAAGGTAAATTTTAGTAGCTGAGTATAAAAAGAAGAGGAGCATAACGCATCTGAAGGTCATAAACAATATTAATTTAGGAACATAAACATATTATGTAAACTGTACTGTATATTGCTGGTCTTGGTAGTTTAAAGAAAAAATATACACCAGTATTCTATTTCTCCCTAAACATGTAGTTATTTCGGAAATGTTTTTACGTGCTCCTTCTGACCATATTAGTGTACGTTTATATACTTTGTGAAAATTGATCGTTTTATCCTTTTCTGCGAATACGCTCGTTATCAGATTAAACAAAAGCATACTTTTAGAATTAGATTAATAGGGAATATAATATGGATTCGCGTATCTAAATAAATTAATAATGGTATAACTATATCCATGTACTGTTGCACAAACAGTAGTATAAGACTTTCCATTGATATGTGTATTGCTGTTTCAGTGCTTGTCACATGACTGCATCAGTGGCATGATAGCTTAAGTAACTGACTTATAACCCTGTGGTCGGGTGTTAAAACCCAGCAGTCGCCATGAGTTTTCTTTTAACAAATAAACATTTCTTTGAAAAACTAAAATAGCAAATATTATTGGCATTATATTGACATTTTTTATATTTCTAAATATATCATCTTTGTACTGTATGTACACAGCGGGTGTAGGATGCAAATCCACGTGAGCCCAAAAGCCCTACATTAATGTTGTGCATTTGCCTGGCACTGCGCGGTTTTCGCATATCTCTTTCTGCGGGAGTGTTGGCTGTGCTGAATTTCACTCCACAAAGTCTGAGTCTCTGTGTCTTCATTGTTTGTAAACAAACAGGTTTCACAGGTATTTTCAAAGTAGAATAGGGCAAGTCTTCCAATGAAAGACAGTCCACCTTCCCCCTACGGACACGTTTTCTTAGAAAAACAGATTCACATCATAGGTGCTGTTTTTAATAAGCTACTGAGTAAAGTATAGGAATTTTCCTGCTGTCAGCAGTATTGTGTATATACAGATGCAGCCATTCAAAATGCGCGGTAAAAACCCGCGGTACGGTAACCTACCCACAAGCCACCGCGGGGCACCGGAGCATACCGCAGGGCAAGTGATTGGCTGGCCAAAATGACCGACAGGGGCACTCGTGGTGCATTGGTTGGTAGTGCAAAGATTTAATCATTTAATGTCTTTACTGTGCACATTTTAATCCGCTTAGTTTTGAATATTTATATGGATTTTACCACTAAAGGGAAATTTTAGTAGCTGAGCATAAAAAGAAGAGGAGCATAACGCATCTGAAGGTCATAAACGATATTAATTTAAAACATTACTGTATGTATGTAAACTGTACTGTGTATGGCTGGTCTTGGTAGTTTAAAGAAAAAATACACACCAGTCTTCCATTTCTCCCTAAACATTTTAAGCATGAAAGTTTTATGAAACGGTACCCAAATATGCGATTGCTGTATAGAATGAATTTTAATTAAAAAAAAATATTTAACACGAACATTAAGCTGTTTACATCTTCCGCCTGAGAACAGTCACCCGTTGCTACCCAACGCAGAATGGTGATTGGCTGACACCATCTGACACCCCTCTGATTGGAGAAAAAAGACGTGCTGGTTTGCTATACCAGGAAGAGGATTTCTTTCAATTCTAAACGTGTATTTTAAAAGTTTAAGAAATAAAAACCTTACAGCGTACACAGATTTCTAAACTGATCAGGATCGTTATCTTTGTCTTATGCATAATAATGTTCACCGCTCTGTCCAGCAAATTAATAATAAACTTTATTTTATATAGCTTTTTAAATGAATAAGTAATTAGATTGCTCATAAACCTAATCACTTGCTTTTTCTTTTTATTTAGGCTCAGATTTCAACTATAGATCGTATTATTAATAACCATAATAACAACCAACCAACAAAAACAACCATATAAACATAATACCAACCAAAAACATAGATAACAACCACAATACAAAATCAAATAATCAAACCATTTTACACTCGCAAGTCCTCCAATTATCATAATCCCGCCCCTTATGCAAAACCAAACCTTCCTCCCATCCCAGTTTATCCTGTTTATCATAAACAAAATCCACCTCAATTTTCAACATAAAGCATTACACAAAATCAATACCTCAACACTCCATACTCAACAACGATAATTCACAAACAGCCAGAACATGTAACTACACATTCCCAAACATACCTACTTTCCATAGCCCCGCCCCTTATGCAAAACCAACATCCCTCCCCTGTTCTCTCTCTCCCCTGGCGGTTGTAATTGTTTTTATTTTCAAATAAATTTTAGCAAAGTCATGTATTTTAAAAATCTTAAGATTTTTCTATATATGTCTTTATTTAGTGGTTTCATTAGTGGCAAAGGCTAAACTTTCTTGGAAAAATGTCTTTTATGTAAACTATGTTTGCTATTAATTCATTCAGGGCTAAAATATGTTCATTGTCTTCTAATGAAAGAAGGGTTCCTTTCGCCGTAGTCGGGAGCCTAGCCTTTAACTATTAAGTACTGTATTTACTGGGTTTTTGAGGGGGGGGGGGGTGTCTTTCGCTGGAAATCTCGCCTCCTACTTTGAAAATACCCGTGAAACCGGTTCAATTCGTCACAGCCAGCACTCCTGCAGAGAGTTGGGTTGTACTTGCAGTGTATACAGTACACGCGTTATGCTCTTCGTTAATGTCTGTGAAGTTTTATTTAATCTCTGAGCCATACTGATTTTTCTGGAAGCCAGTTTCCGCCAGGGAGTAAAAAAAAAAACACACTATGGTATTCTCTTCAATGCAGTGCAGTTAAAAACATACCTCTGATGCTGCTCCTAAATGAATATCGTTTATGACCATCAGAAGCTTTATGCTCCTTTTCTTTTTCCAGTGGATTGAACAGGGAGAGGCATTTCATGATGTACTTTTCACTGATGAAACAACAGTGGCTCGGGAACAGTTTTCAACCAAGTCGTTTTATAAAAAGGGGAGATATGTACACGTTACTGAAGCTAAAAGTTTAGCCTTTGTCGCTAATGTAAACACTAAATAAAGACATATAGAAATCCCTACGTTACAGACTGTATATGGCTGGTATTGGTAGTTTAAAGAAAAAATACACACCAGTATTCCACTTTCTCCCTAAACATTTTTAGGATCAGAGTCTTACATGTGGTTATTTCGAAAACGTTTGTACGTGCTCCTTCTTACCATGTTACTGTTTACCGTTACTGACCATATTAAGTTTAAGTACGCTGGGCAAACGTTCCGAGGTCAAATTCTTCCAGCACGGGGGTACCTTTAAAGCGGAGACGACGGCACCGAAATTTTTTGGCGCGCCTTCTCTTTAAAGCCCTGGCCAATTTTGAAGACAGTACGTACAGTTATAATTCAAACGGAATTAAAAACTACACATCCCAGTAACCATGGTGGTGCTTGTGATCATTGCGTTTAACCAACGAAACAGGGCGAAAAATCAGTCACATGACTTTGGGGCAGAGTTTCGAAAGCTTAACCTATCAGCAACAAAGCGAAATTTACACGATAGGCTACCTCAAACTGTCAGTTACACGACTGTGTATGTCGCTTAAGCCACTCCTATTTGGCATTTTAGTTATGGAGGCGAGAAGACGCCCCCCCCCCCCCTCTGGGTGCCTGATTTGCCGCCATCTTTAACCGCTTCGTGTCCAAATCGCAGTAGCTACGCGTACGAAATAAAGTTCATCCCAGCTACAAAACATATATATTTTTGTGGTAAGAGGGAGCAAAACATCAGTATTTACTGCTATTAATTAGTGTATGATTTATAGTTGAAATCTGAGCCTAAAAATAAAGTTAAAATCTCGACAAAGCAATGTAGGAAATACAGAGAAAATAAATCCTTTCTGACATCTAAAATCAGTTTCGATCAAGGTCTCTAAAACGAACAAGAAAAAGAGGATTTTCGGAGGGCAATTACGCTGTATTTATATAGAATAAGTGATTTATGAGCAATCTAATTTCTTGTTCGTTTAAAACAGTGAAATGTCAGCTGCAAAAGATCGCACCAGAAACAGCACTCTCTCTGCCTGTCATAGACGTTCAGGAAAGGCTGAATGAAGTCATGGTGATCAATAATAACAGTTGTAGGACAAGAAACAAAAGATAGTGAAAACTTAAGATTTTTAAGGCTAAAACTCAAATTCATTCTACAAATTAAGGCAAATGAAAATTCAGGACGTTAAAGTGCTAGAGGTGTAAAAAAATACAAAAATGCACATGAGCAAAACGTTTTAGAAATGGAGCAAACAGAATAAAAGCCATGCCTATAGTGCAGAAGAGGGATGCAGGAACACTTGCTTAGATATACAAAAAAATCACAAAAAGGTCTATGTTACAAAAGAACATGTAAACATGTACATCAATTTCCCTTCGCGATCAATAGTCTTATCTATAAACATGAAACAGAGTGAGGAATCAGAAATTAGCATGCATAAAAAACAGCAATTCTGTCAGTGAGCCCTAAATGAATTAATAGCAACTATGGTTTCATGGAGGGCTTCTCAGATAGTTGGGCATTTAGGTAAACTGCCAGGTGAAAGGACTTGTAAACATATTTTGTTAAAGCAAGTCAGTTTTTTCCGCAACACATAAAAGACATTTTTCCAAGAAAGTTTAGCGTTTGTCACTAATGAAACCACTAAATAAAGACATAAATATAGAAATCTTAAGATTTGTTTTATTTAATGTTGGTAGCAGGATGAACTGTCAGGTTGAGCTAAGTGTATATTTTGTCACAGGGTTGCTGCAAGATGTTAACAGTGAAAAGGGTATTTAGAAATGAGTTATTTCAAGATGAAAATTTTCAGAATAATTGCAAATCTAGCAGGATAGAGAAAGCACAGAAAACTGGCAGTTAGATTGATCAGATTAGTATGAAAAGTCATTTAGCAAAGGGAATGAGAAGAGTGACAAACTAGTATACTTTAGATCTTTTTTTCTGAACCAGGGAAAATCTGATCATGTTTCCCTATAACAATAATAAAAAACTTTATTTTATATATTACCATTAAAGGTGGCATCTTAAAGCAATATGGTAGATGTAAAAACAGATAAAAGGACCACAGATTACAAAGTAAATACATATAAGAAAGACAAGCAGTTAGAGGTGCGACCAAAATTAGAAAATGAAGCAGATACAGACACTAAGTCTTCTGAAAAGAAAGGTTCTGAGGTTAGATTTAAATGCACTCAGGGTACGTGACTGATATCACTGGGAATACAAATTGAGAGCTCTGGGGTGCAGCTGGAGAAGACCCTGTCACCCACAGAATGTAGATGTTCTTGAGGACAGCTAGAAGACCAGAGTCAGACAGACAAAGGTGGGGGAGTAGACGGATAATAAGCCATATACTGTAGGTACAGAATGAGGATGAGGAATTTGAAGTTGACTCGAAACCTGATAGGTAACCAGTGCAAGGACTTGAAAACAGGTGTAATGCATCCCTGATAGGATTCTCGCTGTCATATTCTGAACATATTGAAGATTGCTCAGTGTGGATTTAATTTCCCCAGTGAACAGGATGTGCATTTATTAATTCTAGGAAAAAAAAGCCTTTCTTAATTTCTCTAGTTCTTAGTTTCTCTAGTTCCCTTTAAAATAAACTATTATCCCACAATGCAGAGTATTAAATGGCCAGTATTTACACATGATATTTGTGATTTAAAGAAATGAACACAAGCAGCTTTTGGGGATTTAAGTGTTGGCTGAGTTATTGCAGGATAAAAGACTAGAGATGTTGGTAAGAAAAAGATAATTTTGGGAAAGCTAAGGAATACACTGATAACAAGAACACTTCCTAATGGGGTTAGGCATACTTTTGATGAAGATGATGAAGTTAACAGACTATATGTTTACATAGATACTGAAATGAGGATTGTATTTTAGATTTTGTGCAGTTACTAGTATTGAACTTTGTGTTGGATGCACATGAATTGAAGGAATGGGCAAACATAGCTGATGCGGATCCACAGAGCCAGCATATTAAGATGTTTATAATTAGAGGTAATTTGTTTAAATAACTAGGTATGGATACTGATGTGCAAGAGAGGTGGAAAGGCCAGCACTATAAAATATTTTATTCTCAGTGAGATGCTGCCATTTCATAGTGGGTTTCTAACACTGTGTATAGTCCATCTATTTCTAATCTCTTTATCCAGTACTGAGGATTTGGAGCCTATCCCAGTAAGCAACGGACACAAGGCAGAATACACCCTGGACATAGCGCCAGTCCATCACAGGACAGACAGACACAAACACACACACACCAGGGCCAGTTTTCCCATAAACCAATTAACTTACCAGTATGTTTTGGAGTGCGAGAGGGAGTCATATCACACATACGGAGAAAAACCATGTAACCCAGAGAGAACATGCAAACCCCACACACACAGGATGGCAGGAATTGAATCTAGGACCCCAGTGCTCCAAGATAGCAATGCTAACCACTTTGCCACCATTATAAATGGATGGATATCTTAGTTATCTTTCTAGTTCACAGGTTTGCATGCATAATTTAATTTTGAAAGGCGCTGAGACATCAGGTACTACTGTTGTATTTATGAAAAAGAAACAAAACAAAAAACATGCTAACAACTGTGCCATCCTACTCCTTAGTTAATACATTTTATTATTCATAAACAGTTAACATTGTTAGCAAAATATTTTGAATTATATTTAACCCTATTTTTTCTTTAGTTTTGTATTTAACTTATTATATGATAGTCAGACTTAATGTATATTTGAACAATGAAAATATATTTTTACAAGATTTTACATTAAGCACTTAAAATTAATATGGTTAATAATAGTAAACTGTAACATGCTGTAACAAGATCGGTTAAACTGCTAAGAAAATCCTTTCAGAGAAAATGTTTCAGGTGTGAAGAACAAACCTGTTCCCACACACCCTGCCCCCACTACCATTAGAATATACACAAACATTTTAGCGTTTCATTCTGAGCAGAAGACCCTCACACCTGAAGAGTGCTGGCTGTGACGAATTAAACCGGTTTTACAGGTTTCAATCACAGATTGGGAATCAGTAAAGTAACACACAGCGCCACTGGATTTGATAATACTGTACCTAACCAAAATCCGCAATATGGAAACAGAACCTGTGTAATTGTTGATAGATGATGTACTCGTAACATTTTTTCAAGACGAACTACAACATTTAAAAAATGACTTGTATGTACTTGATATCTCTAATCAATCCACGGGTTCCAGCACAAAACGAAACTAAAACGCATACCGTTTCGCGCTTCTTATTAGTTGCTCAAAAGTAATTTGACCGTATGAAATGCATAATATAAACCTAGAAACATATACGTGAGCAGTACTTAAGCACTGTAGTATCGGTGTTAAGACATACCTCTCAAATACTGTAAATCAAGTTAAAAATATCTCAAGACCGATTCTGGTCGTAATGAAACCATGTTTCGTGTATGTTTTCTTTTTCATCTTGAAATAACTCATTTCTAAATACCTTTTTCACTGTTAACATCTTGTTAACGATTCCATATTATATTCCCTTTAAATCAAATTCTAAAAGTATGCTTGTTGACTCCGGTATCACGTTAGTTAAAGACTTCGAAGCTTACAATGTTTAGGGAGAAATGGAATACTGGTGTGTATTTTTTTCTTTTCATGATAGGTGTCGCATTTTAAATCATTTTCGTAGTTAGAAATTATGAAACGCCCTGTTAAAAGCAAGGAAGTTTTTATGCCCGTTGAAGTAAAACGAAATGCCTGACAAAGTATGGCTTGGACAGATTCCAAGTGCTTGTACAAATGTGCTAAAGAAATTATACTTTGAGTATACAGCTTGTCCAAAGTCATCCATTATTAATACAATTAGTAATATCTTCAGTAAAGGCTTTGATGCATAAATATTTCTGATAAAGTTAGGTTGTGTACTTTTGTCCAACTGAGCAATCTTGCTTTCATAAAATATACCAACATTTTAATGACTGATGATTAACATGCTGTAATACACAGTTCAAAATTAAAGGCTCAAATGCTGTACATGAGAGGTTAAGCTCCCCCTGGCGGTTTTACAAGGCGACGCCGGATAGTTAGTCACGTGACACACGTGAACCGCGTGATACCCCGGTGGGCGTGTCGCGGTATGCCGCGAAATACCTCACCCATTTTGAATGGCTGCATCTGTAGTTGACCCTTACCTGAATGAAAACAGGACATAAAGAAAGGGTTTCAGAAATCAAACAAAGCTTTATTCCCGTGCTTACAGTCTGGGTGATTGGAGGCTATGCTGTTATGCTTCCTATGGTGATATACGAGTTTTTCCCACGAAGCCGTATTGAGCAGTATTTCACACGTTGTGAACGTGTGTACACAGCAGTCCCCCTGGGTTCCAGCTCCAAAAAAGAGAATTAGCTCACTGATAGTTTTATGTGGAGGCTGTGAACATTTTCACAAGTCGTGGTCTTTAAAATGCATTTGGCTTTTTGTCTTTCCCTTGCGAAGATATGAACAAAAGAATATTTGAGTGTGGTCAAAAAAATGGCTTAAAAACGACATAGTGAAGGCTGTGAAAACAGTCACAATGTACTTTGTACACACAGCAAGTGTTTTCGTAGGAGGTTTCGTGAAAAAGCTACAGGCGTGCCAAAATCATTTTCCAACTTCACGCTAACTTTACCCTGGTGTGGGCACCGCATTGTTATCTCAATCACCTGCTAATTCGTTTTACACAACGGGAAGACAGGAGAATATGATTGTACTGTATCTGTACAGAGTGTGTGTTGCGTTTTCAAAATTAAAGTGTTTAAAATGTATAATTAAAAATTTAAAAAAAACTTGCAAATTACTCAAAGATTCTAAGACAATCACAAGGAAGTGTACTGCATGTCTAATGGTCTAACAAAAACTACAGTATGCTTAAGAGTTGTTAAACCATTTTTTATTTTTCGGCACAGCCAGCCAGCCCAAACCACAGACACCAGCTAGCCTGCTAGAGTGCCACAATTCACATTCAACCACATCACAGATCACAGATCAGTCCCACTGTTTGAGATATTGCTGTTTGATCTTTGATCTGAGCTTTAATAGAAAGCTTATCTCTAATAATATAACTATCGAGTGGTATTAAATGCAACTTATGTGAATAAATGACACTTTTCTAAAAATTATTTTAAAAATAAAAAAACTATTACAATCTAATCTTTTCACGTTTGAAGTGAATTAAGGGACTTAGAATACAAAGATAACAATTTACATTGGATTGTCAGATTGTGAATCAATAAAGGCATTTAATTAAACACGCGTTTGCAATTTTAATCAAAATGGGGAAAATGGGGTTAGACCATTAGACATGCAATACACTTCCTCGCGATCATCTTAGAATCGTTTAGTAAGCCGCAAGTTTTTTTTTATACCTAACATTCAGAAATACAATCGAGAATAGTTTTGTGGTGTATGCATAGATGAAACTTTTCTAAAATGTATAACAAAATTAAAGACGATTAAAATCTGTAATCTTTCCACGTGTAATGACATTAGAAAGTACAATAAGTTCCTGCTTTGTCTAACGATGGTATCAAAAAAGAAACCTGTGCTAAATGATAATTAAGGGACTTAAAAGTCAAAGAAAATGATTTACGTTGTTTAATTTTAAACACTAAGTTATGAAAGCAATTGGTTCTTTACAGCCATTGTGCATTACTGAGCTCCGCACTTCCTTCTTCCCAGTGATACTCTGACACAGCGCAGTGGGCAGCACACTGTTTTCAGAGCCTCTGATTGGGGAAAAAACACCTGCTGATCTGTTCTACATACCAGGAAGACAACAGAACATGATTTTTTCTATTCGAAACGTGTGTTGTTTTTATGAAATTCTTGTATTTTAAACTTTTAATTAAGAAGTAAAAACCTTACAGCGTACACAGAGATTCTAAGCTGATCACGAGGAAGAAAAATCATCTGTTTTTCGCACATAAAAAGTGGTTATTAACTATCAAAACCTGTTTTTATAGTTTTATAGCAAGTCATGCAATGTCTAAGCAGGAACAGATCATCATATCTAGTTTTTTTATTTACTTTTTAAGAATTAAAAAAATCATTTGCCAAGCCTAATTTTAAAGACCTCTACGTGTGAAACTTTTCCCGGCCTGTACATAAAACTATATACACAATACTGCTGACAGCAGGAAAATTCCTATTCTTTACTCAGCAGCTTATTAAAAACAGCACCCATGGTGTTCAAAACGATTTTTTTTTTACACAGAAGACCTGACACAGCTTTGCTTTGTGAATCTGTTTTTCTAAGAAAACATGTGTCCAAGGGGGGAAGGTGGACTCTCTTTCATTGGAAGACTTGCCCAATTCTACTCTGAAAATACCTGTGAAACCTGTTTGTTTACAATTAATGTAGACACAGAGACTCAGAAACAGCACTGAAGCACTGAAACAGCAATACACATATCAATGGAAAGTCTTATACTACTGTTTGTGCAACAGTACATGAATATAGTTATACCGTTATTAATTTATTTAGATACGCGAATCCATATTATATTCCCTATTAATCTAATTCTAAAAGTATGCTTTTGTTTAATCTGATAACGAGCGTATTCGCAGAAAAGGATAAAACGATCAATTTTCACAAAGTATATAAACGTACACTAATATGGTCAGAAGGAGCGCGTAAAAACGTTTCCGAAATAACCACATGTAAGACTTTGATGCTTAAAATGTTTAGGGAGAAATGGAATACTGGTGTGTATTTTTTCTTTAAACTACCAAGACCAACAATATACAGTACAGTTTAGATAATATGTTTATGTTCCTAAGTTAATATCTTTTATGAGCATGTGAAAGGCATGGTGAATCGGAGATTCTCAAGACTTACTTTGTATGATTGGAAACGAATACGTGATCGGATCAACGAAATGCTGTGGTGTTACTTTTTGTCAATGAAAAAATAAAGTATTTACGTTTACAAAGACGATTACAAAGAACGTGGACCAGGGTAATACTTTCAGTTTACAACTTGTCCAAGGTCATTCATTATTAATACTATTAGTAATATCTTCGGTAAAGACTTTGATGCATAAAATATTTATGATAAAGGTGGTAGGTTGTGTACTTTTGTCCAACTGAGCAATCTTACTTTCATAAAATATACCAACTTTTTAATGTATAATGATTAACATGCTGTAATACACAGTTTAAATTTAAAAGTCTAAAAAGTATACAACTTAAATTCTTAATTGAATAAAGATTGTCTGTAAGAAGTGACTGGGATTCGAAACCGGATGTTTTCTGGTGACAGCTCAAATGCTGTACATGAGAGGTTAAGCTTTATTAGCTACACCTGGCGTATTTACAAGGTGATTCTGGATACTATCAACATTATCAAATTTGCATATGGTAAAGCCCGGTATGACGCGAAAAGACGCGTTGTGATGTGTTTTGATGTGTCACGCCCACCGCGTTGTACTGCAGCGTACCCCGCTTGTTTTGAATGGCTGCATCTGTACATAGTACACCTTAAGATTTACAGATTTACAGGTCCAATGTAAGGGCTTGGACACATCTTTTGGATAAGGATCAATGAAGCAACCCGGTAACAAAAGGTTAGTCCTGTAAACTACCCATGTAGTTTTTAAGTTACCATGCGCCACCCTCTGAAAATGAGTTAAGCTTCTTAATCCTCCAATCACCTACCATCCAGCACTGCTAATCTTTCTGCAGATCGTAAACCTGGGCATTGCTCAGCATATATTTAATTACAGAACATAAAGGTTAATCTACTCTTTAATTTAACACCAGAACAACTTCATATATGATCAATATACCAAAAATCAATCCATGCCCTAAAAAACAAAAGATTCAAATATCTTAGTTTATGTTATATGTTTTTAATCTACAAGAGAAACCTGTCTACACTTCCAATTGTGGCAGCACATAACAGTAACAACATTTTTCGTATTATGTATTAAGTGTGATAAATATTGTTTTTAAAACTATACTTGTTTGTGAAAGAGACTTCTTCTGAGTGGACACTCATACATCCCTGTAAGTTCTAGTGTATTCATTAAAGATATAAGTGACTCATGTTAGCAAACGATTTTGTATCAGCCAATTTCACAACTGTAAAACTTCCATTAAAAGTATTTTCAGAGTTTAGGTTTATTATTGCTTAGCTAATTTATTCATTAGCTAAGCAACATATTTGAAAATTACCTGAAGGTTTTTAAATGGTTAGGTAGTCCCCATTGACTTACACTGAGCTATCTGTGGTCTGCTCTTCCGTGAGACCAAACCAAACTCCTGCTTTCCTGACTCTGGTCAACCAGTAACTGCCATAGGCCACCCACTACTCTATGAGTCAATTTTGCTTAATGATCAATTACTATTACAATTGTGATAAAGCCATCAAGAGTGTAGCAATCCTTCAGTTTCTAATTTTTTAATTTACAATACTGCTGTATTCCAATCTCTTTGGACTTGCTCTTTAACACCTCAATAGTCAGTTGGCTGAAGACCATGGTCATGAAAAGACAAAAAGACACCACATTTTATGTTTACTTCTAAAAACAAATGCCAAAATAACTTTAATATTAAAAAACATCCTAAATGCAAATCTGCAATTTGAGAAAAAAAAAACAAACAAAAGAAACAAAAGACTTGTTTGAAAATTGTATTTTATTTTTGTAATTTTTTAACTCATTCATATATATTAGAATAGGGTTTTACTGACAGGGTATAACGGACAACTAACTTTTAAATGGTTTTAAAGAAGAAACTCTTGAGTGTCAAGGATGCTTTGTTAATTGTGTACTTAAATGTCACTTTGATTTCTTAGAATGTCATAGTCAATACATTACAGCATTATTACAAAATGCAAAATTAAACAAGTCCTAATTTTTCACTAGATAACAGCCACTTTTTTGTTCATTCATAAATCAGCTGCATGAAAAACTAGACTTGTTTTAACACAAGTGGACTCAAAACAGCCAGTCATTTGAACCCTGTTCCAAGTCACCGTTCGAAAGACTGTTCCCTTGTTTTTTCAGAACTACACTTGGTTTTCTTGTTATGTAAATTTAGACTCACCAAGTAATTATGTTACTATTAGCCTATAAGCACCCATCCATTTTCTAACTGTTTCATCCAGTTCACGTTTATGGGGGAGCTGAAGCAATGAAGCAATCCCAGCAAGCAATGGGCACAAGTCAGGATACACCCTGGACAGGATGCCATTCCCTTGCAGGGCACACACAGACACATACTGTATACTCACCAGTATATCTTTGGACTGTGGCAGGAAACTGGACCACTCAGAGCAAACCCATGTAAATAAGGGGAGAACATACCAACTCCACATAGATAGCACCACAGATCTGGAATTGAACCTAGAGACCCAGTACTTCAATGCAGCTATACTAACTTTGCTACCCAGCCTATAAACATTGTACTTCTTTATGCTTTTTTCACATAACAATAATAGGAATAGTAATTATAAATAATAAATCAATAATTTAGAATACAGCACTTAAAGGTTTGCTTGCCTGTTTGTTTGGCTGGATTGGTCTGGGACTTGTTTTTGCTTTATTCTTTGCCCTTCAAACAGAATGACCGGGACCCTGCACTGTCCATCAATCCCCTCCTCTATGAACATCTGGCTGAATGTCTTAGTTACTGCAAAGGTGATGGTCAGTTGGTTAGTGGACTTCATATTGCTGTTTCTGCAGCAATATGAAGTATGACTCTAAACAAGTTGGCCTGTTCCAACTCTAAACATTGACTTTGATCAGAATGAATACTTAAGAATTTTTTCATGAACCAGAGTATAGTAAGAAATGTATTGACGAGCGGTTCTCCAAGCACAGAGCCTTCAGTTTTGTTCATATCTCATCACAAAATAATGAATATTTAGAATAGAGCTATCCGGAATGGAAAACAGATGAAATGGGAATAGAATTCATATGGGTGTATGAAACTTCAGTGAAAATAAACATGAAGGAATATAAAAAAGGAAAACAATTGACCATATTTAATAAAAATACACAAATGTATATTATCTATTGAATATACAGTACATTAAGTACATTCAGCTGAATTGCAAATGACACCACCTATTACCATATTTATTCAAGCAATTGTGTATTAGTGATGCACAGTTTGGGTCAGTAGTGCCATGAGGCGTTTTTACTTTATAATTTTTATATTTTATTATTCTCCGGATAAAATATGATATGGTGTATATCAAATATAGCATGACCTACAGAGTGGTACATAAAGGAATTATATACAATGATATGTAAATAAGTATACATATACTTATGTGTATGTATACATATACATGAAACATACTGTATACAGTAATACAAGAGTTTTTCCTTTGGAGACCGAAAGTCATTTTTCTGAATATGGAAAATAAAGGATGCTGCCTGGAATCAAGCTTGTTAAAGAACTATGGTATTCTCTTTAAACCTCAAGACCATGAGTTTATTTTGCCATGTTTAATATGTTTCTTGTTTCTTGCTTCTGCCAATTAAGAGAACAGCTGATGCTCCCTGCTGCAGCCAGATTTATGGCTATGCTATGTGTGCAGCCTCTCCCAAGGACAAAGCAGGGGCTGCTTCAAATGACAAGAGCTAAATGATCATTCAGGAGCTGACTTGGTACTTATTCAGCAGTTGGTTAGAGATGTTATTTAATTTGTGTGGGTTTGGAAAGCAGTAGGTCTGACATGAAACCACAAAGATTTTTGTCAATACCGACAAAAGCTGCAAAAAAATATTATTTTATTATCCATAATATTTTTGGCATGAGGTTAGAATATACTTGGATGATGATCTAAATTAAAGAACAGCAAAACAAATATGAAACTATGAATAATTTAAATAGTAAGTATCCCAATAGAAACTGAAACAAATCACAATGGATACACCAGGAACCTGATGGAAATCTCTCCCCGGCCAATCATAGTTTAATCTAGCCTCCCAAATCCCAATAGATACTCAGCTCCTTATATTCTGCTATGGTATTTTGTGGGGTTGGGACCTTCAGTGTCATTGTTGCTTGTTTCCTTAGAAATAATCCCAAGTGACCTAGAAACCAACATTATCAGTCAAAGCTATGAAGTGAGCAGATGAGTACAATAAGCAGTTTTAGGTCATAAAAGGCTACAGGAGGATGAAAAGAGAGGGAATTCAAACATTAAAACAGGAGGAAATCCTAAGAAAAAGTATTTTGGACATAATATACAAGAGGTACATCGTTGTTCCCAGTCACATCCCAGCAAGTATTCTTCATGAAAACTACAACTGGCTGGGATTCTCCATTTAGATATTGGTTTATTCTGTACTGTGCAAAATGAATGCTGAAAGAAATAAGCACATCAGACCAACAAAACAATATGCATAGTCCAAATTCTACCCACTGACTACACCATTAAAAATATGCTTCACGATCTGTTGGTGAAAATGTCTCATGGCAAATGGTTTAGCATCACTGAAGCACTCTTCAACATACTGAACTAAACTTATTCAAAACGCAAGGGAGGACTGGGGTTTAATTTCAAAACTGCATTGTAAACTAAAAGTTTATTTTTCTACAACCTTGATTTATGGCATTAATTACTGTGATGTTAAGAATACAAGAAAGGCAGTGTAACAGCATAGCACTTCTCCAGGGTGTTGATCTGGCACAGCTGCTGCAGGAGTCACTTGTCATCTCCACTCAACTCGCTGCAGCTGTGACTCTGCCTATTGCACTGTCTCCCCCACTCTTCAAACAGCTCAAGGCACATGAGCACGATAGAAGATTAAAATAAATGAAAGATTGACAGCCACAACCTTGAACCAACAACTGGCAAATCATCATTACCATTTTCTAACTGCTTACTCCTGGAGAGGGTTTGATGGTAACAGGCTCAGCAGAGTAGATCCGACTTCCCTTTTATCAGCATTACCTCCTGAGCATTCCCAGGCCATCTGAGAGATGTAATCTAACAAGCGAATGTAATTTTTTAAATTTATTTAAGTAGTTTAAAACTACTTTGCAAGGTATGGCTAGGTACACTCTCAAACCTTGGAGATTTTTTTTTTTCATTTCTATTTATTACAAAACCTGTGCTGATGTGGTGTGAAGATACACTTAGAAGAGCTGTTAACATCATTACGCATATTTACAAAACAATACTTAGGTGGTTTTCAAACACTCAAATTCTAAAGTGCTATAGAAAGGTTTCCATCAAGAGTAAGTTTTGTTGGAGAAGGTGCCTGAAAAACTGAACAAACTATTACTCTGCAACACAACAGAACCAAACAATAATTGAGTTTTTAAACTGAAGCTCAGGAGGAGATCAAATTCTAATCTTGCCTATATATCCTATACTGTATATAAATATCTCACTCCTTTGTGCATCTTGTTTTGCAACCATCACTTTACCCTATCTTCACCCTTGCAGTAGTTGTCTGGCTCATTCCTCGTGAACTGGGGAGGTGGGGGAGAGAGGATCCTATTAGCCTCATCCTTATAGTCAGGTTCCCATTCCCACAGTCGCAGGTAGGCCAAATAGACTTTCAATAAACTTTGTTGCCTTGTTGCACTGATTAGGGGCTGACTGGACTACTGAAATACACTTGAATCGAGTTTATAATGGAAGTTCGAGAGGGATGATAACAGCCAAGTTTAATCAGCCTCAGCTGGCAAAAATTCTGGATGTCATTTCCTCACCTAAAACATTATAAATACCTAACGTAATCTCCTTGCCTGCTTTGCATATGTTCAATTCATCTCCACCCAATATCTACATTTGCAGCAACCTCTTGGGCACTCTTTGTTGTGCATGGGGGTCCTAGTCACCTAATTGTATGGCCAGGAGGTTAGCGCTCAGACGAGTAGATTGAGCCAAATTGTAATGAAATACTTCATAAACCTTTCACAATGTTTAATCCTTTGGTGTTGTTATTCCAAGTGAATGTAAATGTATTGTATATATTTCTGAAGAACATGTAGCAAAAAGGAACAATAATATTAACTTTAAGTGCAATATAAAAATCTGTTTCAGTTCATGTCTGCAGCGACAATGGGATGGGATTTCCCATTCTACACCACTAGAGGGTCCTCTGACTGCTTTCTAGCTAATTCCCCGAGAGAATGTATATCAGCACCACCTGGGGTCTTCATTAGAAACCCCATGTTACATTCTCATACAATGTCCCAGTGTTCACCGGCTGAGAGAACGCAACTCAGAGTGACTACACATTGGCTCTCTTCCTCAACCAGAGGTATCGAACCTCTGCCAGTGAAAAGGCAGACAGAATTCCACACTGTTACACTGCAAACAGCCTTTGTGTATTTAAATGAAAAACACAGCCTTAGACAAGATGGGCAACATGAGATGTGAAGAGGTTACAAGAGCACTTCTTCCGGGTTTGAAAATAGCTGCATCTAGCTGAGGTGAAATCTTTAATAAAGGTCAGAGTTTGGGAGAGAGATGAGAACCAAGCTAGCCCCACAAAACACAAAAAATGGGGACAAAGGTGAGGAGGCAAGATCACGCTTTAAAAAAAAAAAAACACGCTACGCAAGAAACTAACAAAAATGTTACTCCTACAATTACAGGAAGACTGTGATTTAAAAAGCCTATTCAATTATTAAATTTAATTCTTCCACCACTATGTTTCCATCACTTGCAATTTTAATAAGATAGGCAAGGTTTTTTTCAGAGCCACTTATCCTTTGTATTTACATAGAAAAAATGTCTAGCACTGGAACACTAGAACATATGTCAAAAACTCTTTATAGAAAAAGAACTCTCTTTTGTAAATTCAGTACACCATACAACAAATCATGGACCCTAGCTCTGTTATTTACAGATTTTTGTGAAGGAAAAATAAATCTGATCATTGAGCCCAATTTAAATTACAGGTTGACAATTGCTATATCTTCAGCTTCATATTGTTTTAGAGAAATACACATTATAAAATGCAACTATATTGTCTCCATAAATTAACAACTTATAATATCATACTGTTATGATAACATACTGTTCAATGTCTTTAAGGTAGATTACATTTCTTCAGTACTAAAATCTATATTTTATTACTGTAGACTTTCTTATAACATTCCTCTTTAGATTATTACATTATTGTTTTTTAGATGGGTGCCATAGTGGCAGAGCAGGTAATGCAGTTTAAGGTTTGATTTAGCTTGGAGCATGTTTTGTGTACAGTTTGCATTTGTAGAGTGCTATGTTAAATAGTCTCCAGACTGCCATTCTCTTGTGTATGTGCCAGCAATGGACTGGCATCCTGTCCAAGATGTAAACCAACCTTATGCTGCCAGTTAAGGACAAAATATCTACTGAGAAAGTATGTATATTTATGTGATACAGTAATGACTGGTTTTCCTCTTTACATCGCAAAGAGGTTTATAATGGTGAAAAGAACAATTTGGAAAACAAGAACAAAACAAATTTTATTAATGGAAAGGAGTTTTAGAACTGACTTTTGAAAGGTGGGTTCTGTGAGGTATTATCTGCTTATTAAATATTGTCAGAAGGTGACTATTTATTAGACTTTAAGACTTAAGACTAATTTATTTAAGAGTAAATTAGTTTGGATTATATTTTTTGGTAAATAGTACTAGTACGGAAACCTCCTTTACAAAGTCCTGTATTTGATCATCTGAGTGCTTGAGAGGCTATTTAATTTGATTTTATTCCAAATTACTTCAGTAGAAACTTCCCCCTTCTAATAGTGAGCACCCATTTTAAGAATACCAGGACTAAAGGAAACTGAAATGCTGGAAATCCGATCCTATGTAACATTTGTCTATTGAAGCAGGGGGTCACCGAATTTTGGTGAGGTAGGGAACCCCACTCAGTGATCCATCAGAGGGCCCAGGACTTGGTGATTCAAGGCATAATGGGGGATCATCTCTGAGACCAGGCCCGGCATGCACTGTCAGCTCAGTCTCCCAGGTTCCTCACTCCGAAAGAATTGCCTAGGTGCCGGAAAACTGTGAGTCCTCATGAGAATGCAATAGTTTCCCCGGACAACCACGGGCTGAAAGAAGCCTCAGGAGGAGGCTGAGGACAGCGGTCATAACACTTACATTCAAAAACTGTATTGAATTAATAGAGCATGATGTAAGAATTTAAAAATAATCTTTTTCTAAAATATGATGTGTGTTATTTTAAAAAAGATAAAAACAGTTTTGTGAAACTGGATTTACAGTTTGCCAACATGAATGCCAAAAATAGTTCAAGTAGGTAGCTGCGTCAGTACGTGTAGGCTGCGAAGGAACAAGTTAAAGGTTTATTCCATGTTGAAAAGAGAAGAAAGTACAACATTTCGTCTGTGGAGCCTCCAGGTGTGAGAAAGACAGGGAAGTCAGCAGACATATAGCATGGGAGAATAAAAGCCGGGAGTGTGGAGGAGGCAGGAGTAGGGGGGAGGCAGAGTGGGCGCTCAGGAGGTGTGAAGTCGATAGAGGGGAAGTGAGGTGTGATGTCGAAACCTGCAAATGAATAGAGAGGATTAGAAGAAAACGAGTCGTTTTGCCCCCTTGCCCCCTTCTCTAACTAAACCAGCATTCCATCTCTTCACAGCGATCTGTTCCAAGACCAGGCTTTCTAACCACCTCCTTATTCCTTTTCAGATGTTGTCGTTATAATATATTATAAAGGATATTGCCTGAAATTTAACACTTTTTCCTTTGACTCTGATACCACTTGGGGACTTCTACAACAATTTTCGCAGAAACTAATGCTCTCTACCATTTTATCCCTCAAACAAAAGATTACCTTTTCTGACAACAACATTAAAGAAGCTATGGATTTTTTACGGCTAACAGCTCCACACCATCTTCCCTTTATAACTAACCTCATCAGATCACTCAACTCCAAACTCTACCAGTTCCTTACTTCAGAGAAGGATAAAAAAACTCAATCATCTTCTACAAAAAAAAAAACATCAACACCCCTACTACTTCCACTTATCCTTACCTTGTTGTTACTATACCCACAGACCTTTCCCTTTCACAGGATGAGTGATCTCTTCTCAGCAAAGGCCTTAGTTTTGTACCAGTCCCCAGGAAACTGTACATCGCCCACACCCAAGTTGACCTCAACCGCTTTCACCGCAGGATTCAGCTCATCACACATTTTGCTGATGATGACTCCTCACCGGCAGCTGACAACAACCCAGATATTGATGCCATTAACAATATCAATCCTAAACAGAGCTGTTTGACTACTTCATTAACCAATGCAACAATCAAGCTCCTAAGACCCTTTCCATACCCAAGGAGAAATTTAGGCACTCCAATCTCTCTGCAATAGAGATGATATTGTCATCAAACCAGCGGACAAAGGAGGATCTGTTGTTTTATAAATGACCTGTATAATAATTAATCCTCCAGACAACTAACTGTTATTTCCGCCTACCATCCTCTCCAACAGGATCCTACCACTGACTACCAAAATAAAGTGGTATTGACCATCTCTCTTATCAGCAGCAAGGAGCTCCCCCAGGAAGCGAACCATCTCGTCGTTGAACATCCCCAGGTATCCCAATTTTTATCTCCTCCCCAAAATCCACAAACCTGACACCCCATCGTCTCAGCATGCAACTGTATGACAGCTCACATCTCAGCCTTTCCCGACAGCCTTATGAGGCCGCTGGTTGAAGGGCTTATATATCAAGGACACCAACCATGCCATCCAACTTTTTAATGATTTCCAATTTCAGGGCTCAGAATGCTACATTTTTACCATGGACATCACATCTCTCTACACTGTCATTCTCCACAATGACAGTCTTATAGCCCTCAAGAACACGCTGGACATACAGCGCTTGATCCATCCACCCACACTCTCGTATGTCTTGCGGAATTGGTCCTCACACCAAATGCATTCTCATTCAATAACCTTTTTTATCAGCAGGTTAGTGGTGTCACCATGGGCACCAGGATGGGACCTAGCTATGCCAATATTTTTGTTGGCTGGGTAGAAGATTTTTTATTCGCTTCCTACACTGGCTTTGTCTCTGACCTCTACAAACGATACATCGATGACTGCATCGGTGCTGCAACATGCTCTAACAACCAGGTACTTCTAACTTCCATCCATCCCTCAAATATACAGTTAACATATCTTCCATGACTCTTCCATTTCTAGACATAAATCTATCCATTAACCATCCTCTACTCTCTACTGTGGTCTATTTCAAACCCACTGATTCACATACTGTAGCTATCTCCTGTACAACAGAAGATACCCCACCCATGTTATGGACAGGGCCCTCACCCGAGCCAAAAATCCTCGGATCATCAACTCAATCAGGAACTCCCGGTCTCACAACCACATTCCTTTGGTGCTTCCCTTTCACCCTAACACACTTTCTATCCCCAGGACCATTAACGACAACTTTTCCATCTTACAGGATGATCCCTCCATCAGTACCGTCTTTTCTGACCGCCAAATCATCTCTTATCACTGACCACCCAATCTGCATAAACTTCTTGTTCACAGCTTCCTTGACCGCCCTCAGCCATCATCCACACCAGGCACTTTCCCCTGTAACAGAACTCGCAAATACATATCTAACACCATGCTCATTCAAGGCTCCTCAGGACAATTCCGGATCACTCAGATGACATCTTGTACCTCCAGCAACCTTATTTATTGTATCTCTTGCAGAAAATGCCCAGCTATCTACGTTGGGGAAACAGGAAGGAGACTCGTAGACCACTTCAGAAAACATGTTAGGACTGTGAAGATCAAAGATTTCTCCAAGCCCATAGTTTCTCCTTTTACTTTCAATGGTTATGATCACACTTATCTCTCTGTCTGTCTCCTATAGCAAAAAGACATTTGAGACCAAAATTATCCTGAAACTTGTTTCACACCTTTCCCTTCTATAAACAACTCGTTTTCTTCTAATCCTCTCTATTCATTTGCAGGTTTCATCTTCACACCTCTCTTCAATTCAATTAAATTCAAAGTGCTTTATTAGCATGACCAATGGGTAGAATCAGTGTTTCCAAAGGAAATAAAAATAATAAAGTTAACATGAAACAAAAAAAAAGTAAAATAAAATCTACAGACGTGTTAGACATTTACAACAAAGACATATCATAAAATATTTACATATACTGTAAAAAGATGGAGCATTATTGGGAGACAGACTCACTTTTCCTCAGGCTGTGACAGGAGATCACATTCTGGGCTGCCAGTTCAACTGAGTTCCCTCCTCCCTCTCCCAGTAGGATTGGGACCCATTGCGATTCTGGCAGGTGTGGGAACTCTGGGATTAGATTTCTGAATTTAGGGAAGAATGTTTCTCTAATCCCAGACTATCTGTCACAGTACAGTAGGAAGTGCACCTTTGTCTCTATTTCTCCCTGCTGGCAGTGGGAGCACAGCCTGTCCTCTCTGGACAGCCAGCTCTGGCTGTCGCCCAGTTTCTATGGCCAGCCTGTACTTTGTCAGGGTCTGTTTCTTTTTGCTGTTTCTTATCTTGGTCAAATATCCGGCTAGTGTGTATTGTCTGTTTAGGGTTCTGTAGATTTCCAGTTTATGTTGTGTTTGTGTGTGTGAGTGTCCCAGTGCGTGAGATATTGCTGTTTGATCTTGCTGTGATGTGGTTGAGTCCAAGTTGTGGTGCTCAGCAGTGCTGTCCTGATGCTGGTTAGTGTCAGTGTGGCTTGGGTCAGTGAGCCTCAGGACCAGCTGGCTCAGGGGGCTCTGTTTTGGGCTCAGCAGAGCTTTGTGGTGGTAGGAATTTTGGTTGCTGTTTTTTAGGTGTAGCCAATACTTTAATACTCTTTTCTGTATGATATCAATCGCTTCATCTCACTCGACTTTGTACCTCCTGAGTGTCCACTCTGCCTCCCACCTCCTCCACACTCCCGGTTTTTGTTCTCCAATGCTGTATAATCTCTGCTGACTTCCCCGTCTTTCTCACACCCGAAGAAGGCTCCACAGCCGAAACGTTGTATTTCCTTTCTTCTCTTTTCAGCATGGAATAAACCTTTAACTTGTCCCTATGAATGCCAAAATGTTAATTTTATTTGCATTATCTGATCTAGTTCACTAACTGATTTCGTTAGATTAATATATGTAAAATTTATGCAACCAATAACACAGCTTCTAAGGGCAATAAACACTCATTCATCGATTCAAGTAAGCTTTACTTAAGATCTTATGATTGTTTACACCTGCAGTATTTATAGAAACAAATATTACTTTTGGCTGGCCAAATATTGACAATAATGACTTGCAATCTAAACCACTCACTTAAAATAGTTCTGTAAAAAAATGTGTGCATAAAATACATAAAATAAACTAAGATACAAGTAATTATTTGTACTTGGTCACTTTGCTTTTTAACAGAGATGTTAAAATATAAGTTACAGATTTTCCCACTCTTTTGCACCTATTGCCCTGAAAATTGCACCCTCTTCAATACTCCTCTTGCACTGTATTCAGCTTGAACTACAGTAGGTACACACAAAAGAATTGCGGATTTTCAACACTTTCTAGGGTAAAAAGGTTCCCTTTCTGAACAAGCAATTTCTGAAAACCGTCCTTGTCTCAGTATTGCCCCTGTCGGCCAGGCAATCACGTACCGCGGTGGCGGTAATCAAAGTATGCCGCGGTGGCTTGTGGGTAGTTGCGTGCGGTACAGTTTTGTATCATGCATTTTGAATTTTCTTTAGATACGCGATTTCATATTATATTCCCTATTAATCAAATTCTAAAAAGAATTATTTTTTTACTGAGATAACGAGCACAAGTATTCATATAAAACTTTATTAAAGCTTTTTATAAAGTATATCAACTTTATAAAGTTTTTATAAAAAATATTAACTTAATATAGTCAGAAAGAGCACTTTTCCAAAATAACCACAGTAAGTAACCAAATGAAAGACTTTGATGCTTAAAATGTTTATGAAGAAAGTGGAATACTGCTGTGTATTTTTTATTTAAATTACCACTTCCAGCCAGACGTTTGGAGATGTTTTTCTGCAGATAATTTCGTGCAGTACGGGGTTTTACCATGTATTTTGAATGGCTGCCATCGGTACATCCATAACGTTATAAAAAGTACTCAGTGTGATATACATAAGCAGTGTAAAACACAGTTAAAAATAAAGTCTATGATTATCTAACAAAGTATGCCGTCAACAGGAAAACGCAACTAAACATTTAGAATTTGCCTACACATACTGCATAGAATAAAAAATAGAATAAGTCAACGTCCATGATCCCCTAGACCTAGTTAATAATATAAAATTATTTTATATTAGTTTTGAACATCATCCTCAGTCTGCCTCACAGTGAACATATAAAGCAAGCAATATCCAATAAAACAAACTTTCTACCAAAAAGAAACAATTGTATCACAACTGAAATAAGTAGAAATAACATGATTTCTTTCTGTAAAAGAAAGACTAATTCAGTCTTAACAGGTCACCATTGTAGCTGCAAAAAAAAAATCAAACTACAGTAAACACATTGTATTAAATATAGTCAATGTCTGCAGCTGAAAAAGAGATGAGTGAAAATAGAGCAAACCATTTTTTAAACATAAAAAGATTGTAGTTGCTTTTCAACTGACCTTTACTGTCTTTTTTGGAAGACAACAACTTATGATTTATTTATTTTAGGAGCAATAATTACAAAAATCTTCAGAAATAATCTGCACTCAAATAACACATATCATTCAAATTTACTGGAAAAAATACTTGTTAAAGATTATTTTCATAATTGTTGACTGCAAAATGGTTCTTTGCAATAGGGAGGAATGGCGATGCAGTGGTTAGCATTGCTGCCTTATAGCGCTAGAGCCCTAGGTTAAATTCCTATGGTGTTATCTGTGGAGAGTTTGTATGTCCTCCCCATATTTGCATAAGTTATCTGTTTGGTACTCTGATTTCCTCCTTGTCAATCCAAAGACCTACTGTTAGGTTAACTGGCTTCTAGGAAAAATCAGCAAGATCATGTGCATGTTTGTGTCAGTATGCCCAGTGATGGACTGGTGTCCTGTCCAGGATCATGCCTGGTACAGCCCTGTTTTGGATAAAGTGGTTGGAAAAGGGATTATCTGTAACTAATTGTTGATTTTTCAGCCAAGCTATTTGGTTATTTTTATTAGAAAGTGAATTTAAAAGCAAATTATTTTTTAAATTGTTGATTTAAACACATACTGCAATGTAACTGGTCATCCAGGTAGTACTGTGGTTAGGACTGCTGCCTTCCAGCACTGGAGCCCCGTGTAAGTGAGTGTGTTTGTGCTTATGTGTGCACTGTGATGGACTTTTTGTCCCATCCAGGGTGTATCCTGCCATTGCTTGCCAGGATAGGATCTGGCTCCCCTGTGACCATGTACTGGATGAAGTGGTTAGAAAATGGGTGAATGGATGTAATAAAATTGCAAATAACATTTTTATAGCTATCTCATGATAAAAAAAAAGTTTGCCTTGATGTTGATCAATAGGATGTGAGCATTGTCTTTAAAAATAGAAAAGGAACACATTACATATTGACAGTGATAAACGTTGTAAGGCTGAATTTTTTTTTTTTGTGATCATTCCAATGTACTGAGCAAGACAAACCAAAGGCAAATAAACTTGGAGAAAGTTAAGGTGTCTTGACTAAGTGCAGACTTTGTCCTTTTTGCAGTTTAAACACAAATATATTTTATTCACCATCACTATCAATGAGTCACTAGAATTCATTGTGGATTCACATTGGTTATCTACAGATTTGAACCCCTGCTTCAGTGCAATAAGCGATACAATATAAAAGTGTGTCAGGGATAGAAATGTGGGCTAAGTTGAGTCTAATTCCATAGACAATAAAATAAAATTACTCAAGAACCCACTGATATAAGCATGATGATTTTCAGGTTAATTACAGGTTGTCTGCTGAAATGTAGACTAAAATACTAAACCAATATGCCTTCAGACTAAAGGTTCTGGTTTGAGTTTGCGTCTGTACTCACAAAATATGAACAAAGGCTGTCATATTTGTAGTCCAATAAACCTGTGTATGAAATCCAAAAACAATAACACTGGTTTTTAAAATGAAATGGTGTTATTTGTTGTTTTTATTACTTAAACGTCTCCCTCTCCAACGCACATCGAAATGTTTTCTTTCGAGGTCAAAAATCATCCATGAGGGGGGTACCTTTAAAGCGGAGATGACGACACTGACAATTTTTGGCACGCCCTCTCTTAAAAGCCCCGGCCAACCATGAAGACAATACATACAGTAATAATTCAAACTGAATTAAAAACTACACATGCCAGTTAAAATGGCGGTGCATGTGATCCTTGTGTTTAACCAACAAAACAGGGTGAAAAATCAGTCACATGACTTTGGGGCTGAGTTTCGAAAGCTTAACCTATCAGCAACAAAGTGAAATTTACACGATAGGCTACCTCAAACTGTCAGTTACACGACTGTGTATGTTGCTTAAGCCACTCCTCTTTGACTTTTTAGGTATGGAGGCAGGAAGACGCCCCCCCCCACTCTGGGTGGCTGGCTGGCTGGCTTGTCGCCAACTTTAACCGTTCCATGTTCGAATCACAGTAGGGAGAGACACTTACGAAAAAAAGTTCATACAAGCTACAATACAAATATTTTTTTGTGGTAAGGGGGAGCAAAACATCAGTATTTTCTGTTAGTAATAAGTGTAAGATTTTAGTTGAAATCTGAGCCTAAATATAAAGTTAAAATCTCAACAAACAAAGCAATGTAGGAAATCCACACTTTTTCTGCAACAGAAATACACATAGAAAATAAATCCTTTTTGACACCTCAAATCAGTTTCAATCAAGGTCTCCAAAATGAACAAGAAAAAGAGCATTTTCAGAGAGCAATTATGTTGTGTTTATGTAGAATAAGTGATTCAATTTATGAGCAATCTAATTTCTTATTATTTTAAACAGTGAAATTTCAGCTGCAAAAGATCGCACCAGAGACAGCACTATCTCTGCTTGTCATAGACTTTCAGGAAAGGGTGAATGAAAGAAGTCATGTCAAGTGCAATAATTTGGTGATCAATAATAACAGTTGTAGGACAAGAAACAAAAGATAGAGAAAACTTAAGACATTTTTCCAATAAGGTTTAGCCTTTGTAACTAATGAAACCACTAAATAAAGACAAATTTAGAAATCGAAAGATTTTTTTATTCAATGTTAGTAGCAGGATTAACTATCATGTTGAGCTAAGTCTATATTTTGTAGCAAAGTTGCTGAAAACAGGTACTTAGAAATGACTTATTTCAAGAAGAAGATTTTCAGAATAATTATAAATCTAGCAGGATAGAGAAAGCACAGAAAATAGGTAATTAGATTGATCAGATTAGTATGCAAAGCCATTTAGCAAAGAGGGTGTGAGGAGAGTGACAAACTAGTATACTTTAGATATTTTTTTCTGAACCAGGGAAAATCTGATCATGTTTCTCCACAAATATATTATAAAAAACTTTATTTTATATAGCACCTTTAAAAGTAGCATCTGAAAGCAATACAGTAGGTATAAAAACAGTTATAAGGACCAAAGATTACAAAGTAAATACATATGAGAAAGACAAGCAGTTAGAAGTGCTACCAAAATTTGAAAATGAAGCAGATACAGACACTAAGTTTTCTGATAATAAAGATTTTGAGGTAAGATTTAAATTCACTCAGGGCAGGTGACTCTGATATCACTGGGAATACAAATCCAGAGCTCTGGGGTGCAGCTAGAGAAGGGCCTGCCACCAACAGAATGTAGACGTTCTTCAGGACAGCTAGAAGACCAGAGTCAGACGGACAAAGGTTGCAAGGTGGGGAGTAGATAGATAATAAACCAGATAGGTACTGAATGAGGATTTTGAAGTTACCTGGAAACCTGATAGGAAGCCAGTGCAAGGACTTGAAGAGAGGCATAATGCAACCCGATCAGGATTCTGGCTGTCAAATTCTGAACATATTGGAGATTGCTCAGTGTAGATTTAACTACCCCAGTAAACTGGATGTGCATTTATTAATTCTAGAAAAAAAGCCTCTTGATTTCTCTAGTTCCCTTTAAAAGAAACTAAATCAGTGTGATATTCCACAATGCAGAGTACTACATGGCCAGTATTTACATACTGTATGATATTTGTGATTTAAACAAATTAACAAAAGCAGTTTTTGAGGATTTAAGTGTTGGTTGAGTTACTGCAAGATGTAAGACTAGAGATGTAGGTAGGAAAAAGATCATTTTGGGAATGTTGAGGAATACACTGATAACAAAAACACTTCCTAAAAGGGTTAGGCATACTCTTGACAAAATGACAGTAGATGCTATAAACTGCAGAGGAAGATGATAAAGTTAACAGACTGTATGTTTACATAGATACTGAAATGAGGATTGTATTTTAGATTTTGTGTAGTTGCAAGCATTGAACTGTATGTTGGATGCACATGAATTGAAGGAATGGGCAAACATAGCTGATGTTGATCCACAGAAGCAGCATCTTAAGATGTTTATATTTAGAGGCAATTTGTTTAAATAACTAACTAGGTATGGATACTGATGTGCAAGAGAGGTGGAAAGGCGGAAGAGGTGGAAAAGCCAGCACTATAAAATAATTTATCCTCAGTGAGATGGTGCCATCTCATAGTGGATTTCTAACACTACAGAAAAATCCACACAGTGCCTTTACTTCCATCCATTTATTAATCTCCTTATTCAGTACAGAGGATTTACTGAAGCAAGGGACGCAAGGCAGAATACACCCTGGACATAGCACCAGTCCATCACAGGACAGACAAACAGACACAAACACACACACCAGGGCCAGTTTTCCCATAAGCCAATTAACCTACTAGTATGTTTTGGACTGCGAGAGGAAATTATATCATACATTTGAAGAAAACCCACAGATCCCAGAGAGAACATGCAATCTCCACACACACAGGAATTGAGCCTAGGGCCCCAGTGCTGTAAGATAGCAACGCTAACCACTTCGCCACCATTAGAAATGGATAGATAGCTTAGTTATCGTTCTAGTTCACAGATTTGCATGCATAATTTAATTTTGAAAGCCACTGAGACATCTGGTACTACTGTTGTATTAATAAAATAAAACATACAAAAAGCATGCAAACAACTGTGCCATCCTATTCCTTAGTTCTGTGGTTCTCAAGCTATTGTACGCGGAGCACCCCCAGATTGTACGCCAGATGACCCTGGAAATTTGTTGTGTGCACTGAAAAACTGGGACGGGTTTTCATATTTTCTATTTTAATAAAATTATTTTGTGTGTGAAATACACAACCTACGTAACACGATACAGTGTGCACTAATACTTGAGTGGACACAAGAGCTACTATGTAATTCTATACCACTGTATAGGAATGTGTGCTATATGTGCTAATGTGAGCAAATAGGGAGGTAGGAGAATGTGCGTGACAATGCCAATTTTGTAAGCACAGGAAAGCATAGAAAAGTGTGCTACTAACATAAGTGATCAATTGTATTTTTTTTTTAAGTTATCTTCAGCAAATAGGGAGGTAGGAGAATGTGCATGGTTTTGGAACACTGGCAATCTTGTGAGCATAGGACAGCGTGATAGATAACAAAAATATTTAAGAACTGTTCTAGGTTAATTTGAGTAAAATATACAGAGCGTCCTAAAAACGTCTTTTAACTTCTGAGACGGACCCCTGAAACGGAAACAGGGAAAAATGCAAGCTTGCGGATTGCTAAAGCAGGTAAGCCCCACATTATTTCTGAAGAACTTTGTTTACCGTTGGCAAAAGAGCTGACACGTATTATGTGTGGAGAAAAAGCTGCTAAACAGCTCGACATCCTGCCCCCTTCAAAAGACACAGTCACTCGTAGAATTATTGATGTGACAGATGTCAAAAGTACACAGTTACCAATGAGAGTGCTTTAAGATGAGCAGATGCTTTTCACTGCAATTTGATGACTCTGTAGATGCCTTTGATTTGGCCAATTTGCTCGTTTACGTTAGACACAAGTTTGAGGGTATGTCCCATGAGGACAGCTCTGTAAGCCGCTACCAACAAGAACTACAGGAGAGCACATACTGTATTTCAGCTTCTGAATGAATTTATTGAAGAGAATGGCATCGACAGGATAAAATGCATCAGAGTTTGTACAGACGGTGCTAGAGCAATGACAAGCCAACACAGTGGTGTAGTTGCACGAATTAGAGAGGTTGCTCTAGATATGAAGTGGACGCACTGCAGCATCCACTGCGAAGCCTTTGCCATCAAGAAAATGCCTGAGAATTTAAAATCTGTTAGACTCACCCCTCTCACTGAAATGGTGCTTTTTTATTGTATATTTTTAATTGTTGTTGTTCCTGTTGTCATTCTGTAAAGTGCTTTAAGAAGCCACCTTTAAAGGTGCTATATCAAATAAAGTTCATTATTATAATATTATTATATGTATGTGTGAGAATGTTGGTCATTGAGATTTTCTGGGGTTCCTATGAGAAAATGACTTTTAAGTGGTACTTGGATGCTTTGGTTTGATCAGGGGTGGTACTTGGTCCAAAAAGTTTAAGAACCACTGCCTTAGTTAATACATTTTATTTTTATAAAGTTAACATTGTTAGCAAAATATTTTGAATAACATTTTACCCTATTTTTCCTTTAATTTTGTATTTCACTTATTTTCTGATAGTCAGATTTAATGTATATTTGAACAATGGAAATGTGTTTTTACAAGATGCGGGGAAAAGTGCACCAATTTATTACAGTACTAAATTAAATATTTTTTTATTACTAACAGTTTATGCTAACACCCCCCTTTCTTATTTAGATGTATTCAAAACAATGAACTCAGTGTGACATAACATTCAGGAATACAATCTAGAATAGTTTTGTGGTGTTTGTAAGTAATTATTTCAAACGCGTTGCCCGTTACTAACTGCCACTGCAAAACCAATAGTCTATATTGTTAAAGAATAAAATACATTACGAACACTTTATAACAAATGTACTACCGCTAAACCATTATATAAAAAACGACAGACATCACATCTTGGAATACTAGAGAATGGTGAGAAGGTCATTGTGCAAAACCTAAGAAGATCCTTCACTGTACAGACCAAATGGTGAATGGGTCAGGTCTTGGCTTTTCAAAAATGCGAAAGTAGCAGAAATGTTTGCTCAAATTTGGACAAATAATAACCAACGTAAATGTAAGCTCTTGGCGCTATAAAGCGTAATATTGTACATCTTTAAAATTCAACGCAAAATTCTATTTTTTATACGTTAGTGGAAAACATCTCTTCAAACAAGTTTTTAGCTTTGGTTTGATCTGTTACACAGTTAACCATTACCTTTAACTTGCCAGAATAGCTTCAAGACCGGAGGAAACATGAGAACATACATGAGAACAAAACCCGTAAGAAAACAGAGCTAAAAACATCCTAAACAAATTACTTTACCACCTTTGTATACACACAGAAATGAGCGAATGAATACGATACTTGACACTAATAAAGCAGAATACTGCATTTTTAAACAAATCACAAAAAATCTCTTGTTCGTTAATACACTCATCCGCGTGTTACCTATTGCTTTGCAAGTATCTTACGCACCTTCATAGTCTATCAAAGTTGTGATAAATACACATTTAACATACATTTACAACTACCTGAATCCACGTCTAATAATCTATAAATCCGCTGTTGTATTGGGCCTATATCCAAACCAATCAATCAAGAGTTAAGAGTTGAGAGTTGAGAGAGACAGCGAGCAAAGTGTTTCAAGGCTTTCTCTGTGCAAGAGTGAACTTCCCGGTTGTTTAAGCACCAAAAACCCTGGGCTAAATTTGTCTGATCTCCGTAAAAGACAAATTTGACATTTCAATAGCCCCAGAAAGAGAGACAAAGCCTTCAGTGCCTCCGAGTACAGCCACATAGTAAATCCCTCTCGTTTTTTTCGAGCGCTTGAAACAGTTACGCGTTTTAACATAAAAAAGAAAACCTCTTCGCTGGAATTTTGATGCAAATAAAATAAACATTTTAGCTCAGATTTAAAACTCTTACCTTAAAGGGCGCCGTCTGTATCAACTAATGTCTTCGGATAAGGTTTTTTTCCCCAGTGCCTTGGCGTGAGGATCTTGTTTTTTGGTTGTTATGTTGTCACTCCATAGTTATGAGTGAACTAATTAAACTCATTATCCAGGTAGAGATGAGGTTATTTTACCGTTGATGCATCCCCACTTAAGTATACTAAAAAAAGATCAGGGTGAAGAATAACAGAAGGAATAATTTAGAGATGAATTATTGTACCAGGCTACCACGTTCGGGAGATTAAAGGCAGCGTCAGCGTTATTCAGAATACAAACAATACGTGCACCATTTACAAGATAACGCAGGGTTAAAAAAAAACATTCCACAAAATAATTTTTACCGATTTGATTTTCAGATAAAATAACCCCGACTGAATCCTGGTTACAACAACCGCCTGAAACACAGAAACAATAAGGTTGTGGAGATTATTTTCTGGGAATGAGATCCCGACCAACAAGACTCTTGTTCAAATTGACTCAGAGGTGATAAACGTGTCAGATCAGAGATTGAAATAAGGAGCGCAGTCTTTCCTTACCCCTCCTCTGCAGGGGAGCCTAGAAGCTGATAATCAAATTATGCAACGGTAGCACCAACGGTAGATAAACACCACTTAATGAAATATAATACTTATACCTTATATATTACACGTCTTTTCAGTGGCTTCACGCGTACTTGTCCCATTTGCTTGCATTAAGTGATCTATTCGTCCAAAACCAAATTCCTTTACGTTTTTCTCAAGATTAAAGTTTCGAATTCTTAGTTTCTTACAAATAATTTGATTTTATAAAACTACCTGCGCACAAATTCAGTTTTACGAGTTCTATAGTTTTACACTCCTTTACAGATTACCGGTAAGACTGATGTCTTGAACGGTGAAATAGTTTCGAACAATATAGTCATTTGAAAACATTATTTCATGTTCACCTTAAACAGCTGTTTACAGGTTAAAATAAGAGTGAAATTATTTAGTGTCCAGAAGAAACATGCTTCCGGCCGAGTTCTTGACGTGAAGTTGTCCAAGGTACTGCAATGTGATGCTCCTGGCTGAGATCAAGCTGTTATTAAAACAAACCCCTGCCATCTGTGCACCAACGTACAGTACGAACAAACTGCAGATATGCCGTTTGACAGCAAAAAATGGTGTTAAACAAAAACAAGGAAAAAGCGCAGTAGGAGCAATATGGAGGAGCAATACGCACGAACAAGCAGATAAGGGTCTGAGGACGTATCCAATAGTATACAATGATTGTAGCGCTCTCTGGTTCACGTGGGCATGCGCCCCCCACCGCTGGGGACTCGAACTGTTGGCGTCACTCAACAGGGACCAGACCAGCTGAGCTAAAGGGAGATCTCCTATCTGCCCGGTTGAGGTGTCTGCTATTCACAGGGAAGGCAACCTGTAATGTCGGTCGTATGCGTTACACTATACTATGGTTTACTTCGAAAAAAATGTAATTTTTCATTGTTACAATGTCATTGTTGTATATAATGTCATGTTAATCAATCCTTTAAAATACAAAGGAATTCCTAATTATTGAATTTGATCATTTATATCTGCCAAATTGTATATTTATATTGACACTGCCACCTTTGATAACTCACAGTATTTTTTACACTTTAATCCTTCTGCTAAATCTTGAGTTTGACCCTTCACTTTCAAAACATTTAACCTTTATGAGCACAACAGATTATTTGGTAATTAAATGTTTATCATTCAGTCAAAGGGTATGGCTAAACTCAGTCTGAGCTACATTCTTGTTTCATGTGGTTACATGTACTTTTCTGAAGGAAATACAAAACATTATTGAAAAAAAAATAAGCAGCAATTGATGAAAACTGTTTTAACTTCTGACCTGTACTGCTGGACCTCCTACTGTACATAACACAAATTACACAAAAATAACCAATGTGTAATTTAAATTAATATTCAAATACTGAATAAAAAAAGTTATATAAGGTCAATAGAATTATCATATTTAAGCTAGTGTGATGCCTAATTTTAACTACCTAAAGTGAAATCGTAATGTCATTAGTCTGCATCATGCAGAATCAGGCTTCTTGACTGAACTGTAGAGAGGAGAAAGGTCTGTGAAAAAAAAACATTGGAAATTAAATTTGTGACTACTGGATTGCCTCTTTGTAACTAAATTAAACCTTCCTCTTCTCTTTCGGCACCTTCTCTTGCAGACTGGTCATACTCATTTTTGTTGTTTTTTTAAAGCTTGCATTAAATTGTGTCTTATTGGTCCTATTCTTCCTCCTTTGTTTTTTTTTTTCTTTTCAACCAAGCAGTAGCTCATTTTGTGTAATCTTTCATAGCGATAGATTGGCCCAGGAGGCTGCATACTGTACCACCCTGGCTGCACTGAAACCTGCAGATGATGTATTGGCACATCAGGCTAGTTTGACACTTCTCTATCTAGCAGCCAGCATGCCACAACGAGTGCATGAAGGCTTTTGTGTTGTCATTTCCCCTGCCTTTATGAAATGAAATGCACCAATATTCACCTAACTGAGGCATTGGCAGATGGCAATACATACAGTGATCAAGTTGTTAATCAGAAGGCTTAGAGGAAGTCAAATTGTACTCTTTCACTTCTACACTTTTACATGTAAATATTTCTAAATGTTTCTCTTGTTGAGCACCCTAAGTATCTTTTTTTTCTATACCCCCTTTCTATTGTATTCAAAGGCAATCTCTTCCACTTTGTTTCTAGGCCTTAACTTTATCACTCCTGCACTTTTCTACTTCATCATCTGTTCTTATTAAACAGCCTTTTTAACATTGACAGCCCTATCAATCCAACCATTTCAAACCAGGACAGGAGTAATTTTCTCACCCAGTCCACCTTTGTTGTTTCGTATTTCCCCCTTCTAATCCTCCTTTTTGTTGGCTCTGTTGAGCCAACCCTGTTCATTGAGGGGGACTTACTCCTGGTTAAAGTGCACACTGTTAATATGCACTGTACCCAGGCTCTTCATCCTAAACCCTCTCCTGAACCCTCTCCAGCCCCAGTGTTAGGCAGAGAATTTACTCTTGTGAAAGACCATGCTCTCCATCCTCTCACCTGGATGAAAAGCAACAAAGACAAGGTAGTTCCTTGCTCTTTAACCCTATAGGTTTGTACGGTAGTGAAACATTTGGCAGGAGCTGCTCATGGCAATGCCGATGCCCTGTCCCTAAAACACTGTCTGACCACTTAAAGTAGACTGCTTTAAGCTGGGGGGAAGGATGTATGACACAGCAGCGAAAATTCACTATTTATTGGGGTACCACTGTTCACCACCAGAGGATCTTGATATTCTGACAGCCTCGTGGGAATGCATTTTCTTATTAAACAACATGGGTGTCTCCAATTGAGCACCCTATATTAAATGCTCACACGGCTGGTGTGTCGTTAGTGGAAGAACCATACAGAAAGCCATACTGCTTAGACACTGAATCTTTCTAAGTAAAAAGAATAATTTCTATCCTTCGTATCAAGCTGGTCTCATTTCTCTATCGGCTCTTGCCGACTTTACAATTCCACATCGGCACTCTACTTAAGGGAGTTAAGAAAGTGTATGCTGGTGGATAAAAGCACGGTCAAACCTCACACATTAACAGACTTCCAGGTAGGATGCGGACGGGAATGGCAGCATAATACGGACCACCGCTCAACAATTCTGTAATAAAGCCCTGAAAAAGTTTTTTTTTCTACATTCCATTTGAAAAAATAATAACTATGGCTGAAGGGACTGTCAGGAGAAGCAGGAGAAAAAATGTCGAAACTGCGACTTCTGACTGCAGTCGGAGCATCTCAGCAAGCTGAACAAGACGGCGCAGATGCCAGTCTTCAGAAGATATTATACGAATTTAGAGACTTCAGATGGGACAATAAAGAGCAGCTTACAGATATTAAACAGGAGGTGAGCAAGGTTAATAAGAGACTGGATAAGGCAGAAGGACAGATCGAAGAAGTGGAAACAAGGGTCTTAACAACAGAAACTCTGATAAAGAAAATCTTGCAATGACAAATTACGTTGGAAACGAAATTAACAGACCATGAAGGAAGATCGCACAGAGAAAACATTCGGATTTACGGAATCCCCGAAGAATGGGAGAGTCACTGCATTGCCACATTCCTTGAAAATCTGCTGAGGGGGGAACTCGATTTACCGAAGGATGTGGAACTGAGAATTTAAATGGCGCATAGAGCTTTAGAGCCGAGACTTAGAGGCCCTGACGCCAAACCGCGCTCCATTGTCGCCAAGTTCTTAAGCTACAAGATGAAAGAGGAAGTGTTATGTAAAGCTTGGCAAAATAAATAACTTTTCCATAATAACAAATGATTTTATGTGGATCATGATTACCCCCCAACAGTACTCAAAAAACATATGGAATATTCTGAAGTAAAAAAGGTTCTGAAATCACAGAAAATAAAATGTCAGACTCCATTTCCAGCGAGGCTACAGGTGTTCTATGAAGACGGCACCTGCTTATACCATTCAGCAGCAGAAGCCACAAAGGACATGGCAGAGCGGGGACTTAAAGTTCAAGTAATACTGCCAGCGCCTACACTGGAAGAAGAAATCAAGCGACTGTTTACTTGGCAGAAGGCTGGCAGACAGGTTGGCCTTGGGAAAGACCATTCCTCTAAAAAGCAATATAAGAAGAAATTACAGAGTTTCAGGCGGAGATCCCCCTCGCAAGATTGTAGAAAAAGAAAATGGATACAGTGAGTTGTTAAAAGTCAGTCGGGATTTAATTGTTTAGTTTTTTTTTATAAGTTTCCTGCAATGTTTAAGATAGTTTGTAAATGTTGGGATAGATATCTGGTGACTAGAGTGACTTTTTAATTTTTTGGTTACCCTCTTTTTTCTTTTTATAATAAAAGTTTGGATTTGCCACCGCGCCACCTGTTTAAGGGCCCTCCTCCAGAGGAGAAGGAGAACTTCCCTAACGGGGAGAGAAAAAAGAGAAGCCTATACAGGGTTCATTTGAAAAGAACCCAGCAGTTGGAAGAAAGTACTGTGAATGAGATGGAGATGGATACAGTTTTGTTTAAGATTGTTTGGTTAATGTTTTTTTTATTGTGTTTTTTGTTTGTGATGCATTATTAGAAAAAAATGATGGGAAGAGGATGATAACAATATGAAACATATGTCTTATGGGAGAGAGTTTGAAAATTCTACGATTTACATAAATTATGTCCAAGCAAGACCTCAAAATAGTTACATTTAATGTTAATGGAGGACTTAACCCTGTTAAGAGAAGTAAGATTTTGTCTAAAATGAAGAAAGAAGAGGTTCATATTGCTTTTTTACAAGAAACACATTTGAGTGTATTGGAACATGAGAAATTAAGGAGAATGGGTTTCTCAAAAATCGATTTCTCCTCATATAAATTTGACCATAGGAGAGGAGTGGCTATACTGATATCTCAAAAGGTTCAATTTGAGTTGCTTACAGAAGTTAATAATAAGGAGGGGAGATATGTATTAGTACTGGGGAAAAATGGAAGGGGAATTACTAACGTTACATAATGTGTATGCCCCACCTGGTAGTGATTTTAATTTTTATTAAAAAATGTTCGATTTGATGGTTAATGCACAAGGGATACTGATTTGTGGCGGTGATTGGAATGTGCGTCTTAACCCCAGGCTTTATTCTACAAATATATCTTCTCAGAGAGATAAGTCATTGCATAAAAAGATGTACTGATGTGGGAAAAATAGATCTTTGGAGAGATTTCTATCCAACTGGGCGAGATTACACTCACTATTCCTTCCCTCATTCAGTATATTCAAGGATTGATTATTTTGTTATACATAAGAGAGATAGACATAGGATTCAACATTGCGATATTGGTAGAATTGATTTTTCACACCTAACTCCTATGTCATTGTCCATACGATTAAGTAATAATAGTGAAAATACAACATGGAGGATGAACTCCAGTCTGTTGAATGATCCACAATGTAAAGCACAGATAAAACAAGAAATAAAATATTTTTGGAGGAGAATGATAATGGGGAAGTGGGATCAGAGATGATATGGGACATTAAAGGCAGTTATAAGGGGGAAAATTATTGCTCTGAGAAGTCATAAGAAGAAGGTAAAGCAATTACAATTATCTAATCTGAATATAAAGTTAAAAGAATTGGAGAAAAAACATAAAGAAAAACAGGATTCAAAAATCATGCAAGAAATAAAGAAGATGAGAAACAAAATAGATGTCTTATATACACAGGAAATTGAAAAATATATATTTACTAGACTAAAATATTTTGAGTCAGGGTCAAAATCACTAAAGCTGTTGGCAAGAAAATTAAAAAAACAACAGACTGATAATACAATATATAAAATAAGAGACCAGAACTGTAATGGTGTATTATATAAATGGGAAGAAATCCAAAACACTTTTACAAATTATTACAGAAAACTATATACACAACCCCATTTAGAAAGTGAAAAAAAGATACTTTTTTGGAATCTCTCGGTTTACCAACTCTTACGGAAGATCAAAATAATATATTAAAAGCAACGATAACACCAGAAGAATTGAGTTCAATGATTACGAGCCTTAGAGCTAATAAATCACCTGGAACTGATGGTTTTAATTCGGAATGGTATAAAACCTTCCAAGCAGAATTAATACCAAATCTTCTTTCTGCTTGTATGGAGAGAGGCTATTATCATAGTTATCCCTAAGGAGGGAAAAGATAGATTAGATTGTGGATCGTTCAGACCAATCTCAGTCCTTAATGTGGATTATAAAATTTATACAGCAATATTGGCTAAAAGACTTGAAAAGATTCTGCATCATTTGATACACTAAGATCAAACAAGGTTTATTGAAGATAGACAAACCCATGATAACATTTGACGCACATTGCATATCATGAACCATATTCAACAATATAATTTAGAAGCTTCTTTGATGAGCCTAGATGCTGAGAAAGCTTTTGATTCTGTTAGTTGGAAATACCTCTATGGGGTCTTAGGTAGGTTTGGTTTTTGTGAAAATATTATCAAAGGTATTCAAACTTTATATGATAGACCAAAAGCACGAATTAAAATAAATGGTTATTTATCTGATAGAATAACTTTAGAATGAGGGACTAGACAAGGCTGCCCTTTATCTCTATTGCTTTTGGCTCTAACCCAGTGGATACAACAAAATAGCAAAATAAAAGGTATTTCTATACAAGGGAATGAGCACAAGATAGCACTGTACACAGATTACGTTTTGTTATATCTGGAGGATCCCACTAGTTCATTTCTAGAACTAATGAAACTCTTAGATAGGTTTGGATTGCTGGCAGGCTATAAGTTAAATGTTCAACAAACACAAATTCTAACTTTTAATTACAACCCTCCCGATTTTTTAAAAAGCAAATACCACCAAGTGGGACCAAAGTTCAATGAGATATCTAGGAGTCTATTAACCAAAAGATATTTCCGTATTAGCAACAATTTATTATGGACCCCTTATAACTAAAATTAAAGCAGAATTATTGAAATGGAACCTAATCCCCAATTAAATCCCTTATTTAATTTAATCCCTTATTAAAAATAAGTTTTAGTTCTAGAATTGAATCTGTAAAAACAAATCTGTTGCCTCAATTACTCTTCCTCTTTCAAGATTCAAAACATTGCAACTTTCAAAAGATAAAGGGGGTATGGCTTTACCAAATTAGAAAGATTATTATTATTATAACCTCTCATTAATTCTTGTAATCTAGAATATCAAGCCAGATGGAAAGATATTGAATTATCCCTTGTAAATACCCCCCCAGTTCAGACATTATTAGGTAATAGGAATTTAGACAAAATTACTGAAAAAATATTAAATCTATAGATTAAGTTTCAACTAAGGACATGGAATATGTTCACAAAAGAGTATAATTTAGGTGAGACTGTAAAGTTACTCAGATGGTGCGCCTATGATACAGAGTTTAGACCAAATAAATTAGATAATAGACTTAAAATTTGGATCACAAAAGGAATAACTGCATTTTGTAATATAATGGATAAGAATCAGTTACACAGTTTTCAGTATTTAAAGGAGAAACACAATTTGGAGAATTCAGATTTTTATAGAACTTCTACATTAGATACTCAAAACAAGTACATAACTCTTAGGAATTAAATTGATGTCAACTAGTTAGGATAACAATTGAATTCTCGAGCTGTAATGCATTGAAGTTGAATACTCATCCAATCTCTGGGGATTCAGATCTCCTGCGGACTCAAAGAAACAGTTGCAGGCTGTTGCTGTCCAATCCGCGCTCTCTGGCTCGGTGCCAGGCTGTGCTGTGCGGCTTGTGACGGTGCGCTGCTGATGCTCACTGACCGGCTAGTTAGTGTTGGCTTTAACTAGCAAAGTTTGCGCACAGGAGAAAAGATGACTGTGGGTCCCAGCAAGTCAGGAAGAGGACCGGTTCGTTCCTGATGATGAGCTAGTTCTGAATAGTGATTCAGCTGTCCACAGTTCCGACCTGTTCACGAGGCTTGCTAACCTCGGGTGGATCCTCTGGTTACTCTCTGGCAACCTCCGCTCTAGACTCTTAGAACAAAGGAAAGTTCTGGCACTCGGACACACTGGCCGTTCCGTGGTTGTCGGGGCTGAGTCTCAGGATGGTCAGGAGGCGCGCTGCGAGAATGTCCTGCCCTTGGGAGCCTTCTGCTCCTGGGCCGTCCTGCCCTGGAATTCTCCTTTGAATTCCCTTTAGAAAAGTCTCAGAAAGTCCACTGAATCCTCCACTACAGGCTCTCTGTGTTGCCTGTTTTTACCTTGAGGAACTTCAGCTCGTTGATTGGCTGAAAGTTCCATGGGCATCAGAGTCCCACGTGGCTTACTCGGCCCTACCAGTCCCTGATTGGTTGATCAAGGTGAGATATGAGTCACTTACTCCTGACACTTAGGAATGCAGTCCAGATGTCCATCTGGCACTCCCTAGACAGATAGGCGCCAATGGATGACCATTGATCATGATAGCCAGGCTAAGCTAAGTGCATCCCCCTTTGGGAGCTGTCCCTTACCAAAAGAAAACATCTTTAAATCAGCCTGCATGAATAGCTTCTCTGTGGCTGCACCACAGAGATGAACAGAGAGATGAGGCCTCATTTGGGTAAGCACAGCAGCACTTAATTCTGTCTTATTAACAAACATTGCCGCTACAACAGCAAGACACAGCAACAACCGCATCATTAAGTTTGCAGATGACACCACTATAATAGGACTAATCAGTGATGATGACGAGTCCACTTACAAGGATGAAGTCATACAGCTGCTTAGGTGGTGTCATAGCAATAACCTGGACTTGAATGTAAAGAAAACAAAAGAGCTAACAGTGGACATTCGGAGACACAGGCCACACACTCACAGCCCAGTCAGTATTGATGCAACGGAAGTGGAAACAGTCACCAGCTTTAGGTTTTTGGGAATTCACATCTCTAAAGATCTAACCTGGACTGTGAACACTGACTCTATCGTGAAGAAGGCTCAGCATCGCCTTTATTTCTTGAGGTGCCTCAAGCGATGGGGAATGCCAATACATGTGTTGGTGAACTTCTACCGCTCCACCATCGAGAGCATCCTCACCAACGGGATCACCGTGTGGTATGGCAACACCTCTTCGCGAGAAAGAAAGGCACTGCAGAGAATGGTCAATATGGCCCAAAAAATCATCGGCTGCGGTCTCACCGAGATTAAACAGCTCTATGAGGACCGCTGCTGTGGTAGAATTCTGGCCATCACAGAGGACAGTCACCACCCCGGGCATGAGCTCTTCACCCCACTGCCCTCAGGCAAGAGATATAAGAGCATACGGACACTTACCACTAGATTCTTCAATAGCTTCTATCCACAAGCAGTGAGACTGGCGAACACATTTAGCCATCCCCCTCGGACCACACCTACACCATCACTATCTACCTCTTTATGATTTCTTATCTTTTGCACATCTCCAGTCATTGTTTACACGTCTGTATTGTTTACATTCAAACTGTCTACATGTTTGTTTGTTCTATTGTTTGTTTGTACATTGTCTTGATGCACTGTTTGCACTTTGTCTTGTTTTTTACACTTGTTTTACAATCGAGAGACTTTCTGTAAGTAAGAATTCCATTGTACCAGTACCGGTTGCATATGGCAATAAAGTTCAAGTTCAAGTTCAAGTTCAAGTAGTTTAACCCCTGCGTCCTGGCCACATTTCCCATTGGCCCTTACCAATCATGGCCTCCTAATAATCCCCATCTATGAATTGGCTTCATTGTTCTCTTCCCCTCTAATTGCTGATGTGTGGTGAGTGTTCTGGCACACTATGGCTGCCATTGCATCATCCAGTTGGATGCTGCACATTGGTGGTGGTGGAAGGGAGTCCCCATTACCTGTAAAGCGCTTTGAGTGGAGTGTCCAGAAAAGTGTTATATAAGTGTAAGCAATTATTATTCTCATCAAAGCTGTGCCAGAGAACAAAGAATTCACATGCCTTTAATTATACCAGCCGCTCAGGTATATTGCCAGACAGTGGGGGTTATAAATAATTATTTCATTTATTGACTTAATTGCTCTGTCAAATCCTGATTTTCACCATTTTCATAAACCCATTTGTAACTGTATGTATTGGCATGGTGTGTGATGTACAGTATTGATAAAGTGACTCAGGCATGAGAAACAAAAAACACCAAAGGAGAAATATAAATCTCTGGGGTCCAAGGCCAGTAGGTTGACCTCCCCTTCAGGTCCTAGCTGTGTATGACAAGCAATTATTAGAAACAGTTCACATGCACAAACATGCATGGTAAGACAGAGTGAATTCTACTTAAGATATTATGTGAGAGTAGATATGCATTTCAGGTGTGTCCCATCCACTGGGTTGAGCAGTCTAGGATATTGGTTTGGTAGGGAGTTATATCTACTGGGGCCCTTGCTTTAGAAATCCATGAGCAGAGCTTGTCAGGGGGGATGGAGCTCAATGCCAAAAAAGGCACCATGATGGAAGAGAGGCAGGAGGGGGTTGAGAAAAAAAATTGATTAGAAACAGTAAATAATTGTAACATGGTAATATGCCTCCAGACTTGATAACCCTTGGTCTCAGCATCTGTTAGAGGTTTTGGGTAGTCAGGCTAAGAAAGACTAAAGAGTTGTGTCTTCAGCTTCGATAAAGAAGCTGACAGAGATGGGGCATCCTTAACAGGGTTTGGTTAGTCATTCTACAGGTTAAGGGCAGTGTGACTGAATGCTCTACCACCTGCACATTTCTGTTAATTTGATTTATTTTAAGATAGCATCCTGCAACTGGAGCAGTCATATTGATGCTTTGTATGTAAGTTAAAAAGCCTTTGAGATGTACATGGTATCATATGGGAAGCCAGTGCAGCGAAGACTTAGTGGTGCTCGCGTTGGTGCTTCTTAGTGGTGCTCAAGGGTGCCATCAAAACCATGTTAGGAAGTGCATTCTGAAATACATGTTCTCTGTACCAGCCTTTGAGGGAATTTCTCATTTTCATAATAAACTCTGCTGGCTTCAGTTTCCTTCTGTGCTGAAGGATTGAATGCTTGACAATTCTAAACCAGGTTTCAACATGACAATCTGTGGTTCTTGTACCACGGTGCTATCTGGAGTCCAGGATTTTGTTGACCGTATATACTGGGTGCCCCTGGATAAGACGCAGGGGCGGTGGTCTACGTTGGGGAGCAGCCAGAGGCGAACGGTGGAAGGGTTTCAGGAGAGAGGCATGAAACAACGAGTGGATCTTGAAGGTGGGAGGAAGTGCAAGAAGATATGTGACTGGGGCGATCCAAGAGAGAATCTGGAAGGGGCCATTGTACCTGGGGCCTGGTTTTTTGGAGGGCAGGTGTAGTGATAAGCTCCTTGTGGATAACCAGACAAACTGTCCTGTCCTGTGGTTTGCGAATTTGGCTTGGCACTGAGTCGACTTGGTGAGGGCTGTCAATTCAATTCAATTTATTTTTATATAGTTCCTTTCACAACAAAGTTGCCCCCAAAGCACTTAACAATGCAAGTGACCATACATGTTATGAATACAGAACAGAAAAGACCAGAAGACAACGGAGAAGAGAAACCAAAAACTCCTTAGTAAGGAGAAAAAAAACCTCTAGGGGTCCAAGGTCAACTGGCTGCCCAACCCCTTCAGGCATGCTAACATTATAAAATTAAAAAAAAGAAATAAATGAATGAGGGTATCAATGTAGACCAGCAAAATCCTCCTAAATCCTCCTAAATGATAGCTATATCCACGATGTCCCTCTTTGATCCATGGCAGTGATGCAGCATCCAACTCACCATTAGGACATGTGGGGAGGAGAATAGGATAGTTTGGTCAGATCAGATGTATCTACCTGGTGGGCCAACACAGAGACACACAATGGCATGTACAGCAGCACCAGCAGCCATGGTTGCAGCAGGCTATAATGTAAGGTGTGAGTAAGCTAGGCTGAAGTAATAGGTCTTCAGTCTGGATTTGAATATTGAGATTGACTCTGCACCCCAAATATGGGGTGGGAGACTGTTCCATAAGCTAGGGGTCCTGTAACTAAAGGCTTTACAGCCAGCTGTTTTTTTTATTAATGCATGTGGTATGAAGAAGACCTGCATTCTCTGATCTAAATGGGCTACTTGAATGGTATATATTAATAAGTTCCATTAGATAGACAGGTGCCTGACCTCTGAGAGCCTTGTAAGTAAGTTGAAGGATTTTGAAGTCCGCCCTGTACCTGACAGAAAGCCAATGAAGAGAACTGATAATGGGGGTTATATAGTCGTACTTTCTGCTCCTAGTAACAATTCTAGCTGCTGCATTATGAATTCGCTGTAAGGTGTTGAAAGAGTGGTGGGTACTAACTGATAGTAGGGCATTGCAGCAGTCTAACCTGCTGTATACAAGACAATGTATTAATTTCTCTGTGTCTTGAGTGGAGAGAAACTACCTTAGTTTTGCAATAATTCTTAACTGTAGGGAGCATGTTTTAGATACCGTTTTAACATGAGAGTTAAATGAGAGCCCTGTGTCTAATGTGACGCCTAGGTTACGGACTGAGTCTTTGAGACATGTTTTTAAATCCTCTGAGTTAAGTGCTGAAGCTATAGTAGTCCTATCAGTATTGTTGCCTCCAAACAACAGAACCTCAGTTTTATCAGAGTTGAGTAACAAAACGTTTTCACACATCCAAGTCTTTACTTCATGAATGCAATTAATTAAAGTGATAATAGAAGAGTTGTCGATTGATGTAGACGAATTGTATATTTGAGTGTCATCAGCATATGAATGAAAGTTAGTATAATGTTTTCGTTTTATCCTACCTAGCGGCAGCATGTAGTGAGAGAACAAAATTGGTCCCAGCACTGATCCCTGTGGTACCCCAAATTGAACTGGTGACATTGACGAAGCAATACAATTATAAGGTATTTGAACATAATGAAAAGGATTAGTTAAATATTAAGTAAACCACTTAAGGACGGTTCCACATAAACCAACCTCAAACTCAAGCATGTGTAACAAAACAGAGTGGTCAACCATGTCAAAGGCAGCACTAAGATCTAGAATGTCATTTATGACTCTTGTTAATGCGGTTTCAGTGCTGTGGCCTGGGCGAAAACCAGACTGGAATTTCTCAAGTATATAGTCCAGATACTGTACAATTGAAGTTGGGACACAACTATTCTCTCAAGAATTTTAGATAGAAATGGAACGTTTGAGACAGGCCTCTAGTTGTAAAGAACTTGTGGATCCAAATTTTGCTTCTTAAGGAGTGGTCTAACAACCGCTACCTTAAATTGATCAGGTACAACACCTGATGCAAGGGAAGTGTTCATCATACTAATTATAGGTCCTGCCAATACTTTGAGGGAATCTTTGACTAGCTGAGTGGGGATGGGATCTAGCGGATAGGTGGTTGACTTTGTCTTAATAATTAATTTTTTGAGTTCTTGTTCATTAACTAATTGAAAAACACTAAAGAGGTGTGCATATTGTTTCTGTACCAGATTTCTTTGTGGCTTATTTGATTATGTTTGAAGTCTGATGGTGTTAATTTTATTGTTAAAGAAGTTCATGAAATCGTCACTACTAAAGTTAGATGGTACTATAGAATCGGTCTTATTTGTAAGATTAGCTATTGTCGTAATTAGGTAGTGAGGGTTATTTCTATTGCTTTCTATAAATTTCTATAAGCTGAACAAGGTCTATATAGGGCTTTCTTATATTGTTGTAGGCTATCAGTCCATCAGCTATGTATTTCTTTACTTATATTTTACTAACTCCATCTCAGGATGTCTTGTCTCAAAAGATAATATAGTCATACTATATCTTTATGCATAGCTGGCATAGGAAAATGACCGAGTGACCTATCCTGGAACATAGGTCTATTCAGTTACAAGCAGAAGGGGCTGCTTGTCATGCAAGCTAGCAGTAAAGAAAATATAGGTACTGGTCAGCTTTCTAGAATGACCATATATAGCCACAATGCAGCGGAGATTCATGTGGGAGTGTATCTTGTATGGTTTGTTTCACTTTATAAAAGAGCACTGTAAGCATTGTCTTTTGAGTCTTGTGTACATATGCATATGAAATATAAACGACTTTCAACACACAAACTCTCGGCTGATACCCTTTTTTTAACAACACTTGCAAACCAGTAGACCTTCATTTGTGCTCTAGTTTGCGGCACTCCTGTTTAAGGGATCGTGTGTGATCATTATACCATGGAGAGTGTCTAGTGGTTTTGACTACCTTAGTCTTTAACGGGGCAATTTCATCAAGGGCCTGTCTGACCACTGTATTATAGTTATGTGTGATTTCGTCAACATTATTACTGGAGATGAAGCTAACATTGTTCATAGTGCTCATAAAATTTAATGAAGTACCCCCATCGATGTGTCGTGGTGTAATAGTCTTCTCCTTGGCAGCTATCAAGGGCAGTCGAATCTCAAAAGTAATTAAAGAGTGCTCAGAAAAAGGGTTATTGATGGGATGGACTAGTACAGTTGGAGTGGTGGCTCTGTGGCTAAGGATCTGTGGCAGTGGCTGGAAGGTTGCTGGCTCAAATCCCATGGCTGGTAGAGGAGTCCTGCTCTGTTGGACACCTGAGCAAGGCCCTTAACCCCAACTGCTCCAGGGGTGCCATATAAATGGCTGACTCCGTGCTTTGACCCCAAGCTTCTCTCCCTGTTTGTGTGTCTCATGGAGAGCAAGCTGGGGTATGTGAAAAGATGAATTCCTAATGCAAGAAATTGTATATGGCTAATGAAGTGATCTTAACTTTATCTTACATGATGAATATCAACTCTATGAGTGATAATTAAGTCTAGAGCATGATTGTATACATGTGTTGGTCCTTTTATATGCTGACTACAAGCACCATATCATTAGCCAGAACCGATTTGTTGTCTAGTGAGCGAACATTTAACAGTGAGCATTTTATGGTAGTTTCATGTTTTAACTGATTTAGTTTTACCAGTGGAATGGAGATTAAATTGTCAACACAGGAGCCCCTAAAGGAACATCTGAATTCTAATCTAGGTCTAGTGATAGTTGCAATACTCTGTCTATTCACACTCATATCTGGTTCTGAATCGTAATGTGATTGATGGGATGCCATGTGGTGGAGAATGTGGGTCTGTACAGGAGGTGAACTAGAGGTGAGAGTACAGACAGCACGGAATTTAAGGTCACATGGCTGAGGATCAATGTCCTGGCCATTCTCCAGGTCCTCCACAATTTGGAAATATACTGTTGCACGGAAGGCAAAGCTGTATCCAGGGATGAGAGTGGGCTGATATCCTAACGAACAGAGGAACTGAGAGAGACCTGTGGAGGAGGAGGTAAGTGAGTTGTGGGCATACTCTGCCCAGGGAAGCAACGATGTCCAGTTATCCTGTGAAGTGGAGGTGAAGGCTCTCAGAAAGGTAAGGAGGCTTTGGAGGCTTTGGTTAGTCCTTTCAAAATTGTCCATTGGCCTCATGATGATATCCAGATGTTAAAGATACATGGGTCCCAAGTGATTGACAAAAGGCTTTCCAAAAGGCAGAGATGAATTGGGGAGCCCTGTCAGAAACCACATCCCTGGGCAGACCTTGTATCCTGGAAACAATGTCACCATTTTCTGGGCTGTAGGCAAGGCTGGGAGGGGAACAAAATGTGCCGACTTAGAGAAGCGATCAGAGACCACCATGATTACTGTATTACCTTAACTGTTAGGGAGATCCGTTATGAAGTCAACCACTATATGGGACCAAGGGTGGTGGGGAACAGAAAGGGAGTGAAGGAGACTGGCTCTCCTAGCACGTGGAGTCTTAGTCCTGGCACAGATTGGACATGCCCGAACAATATTGGCGACATCAGATCACATGGAGGGCCACCAGAAGTCCCTGGTCAAAAGGTCCAGAGTGCGTCTGACACCAGGATGACCTGTGAATCGGGAGTCATGACTCCACTGTCAGACCACAGATCACAACTGATCTGTTACAAAGAGTTTGTCTGGAGGACATTGCGGGGGGACTTTAGTTCTGTCCAGGGCACATCTGACTTGGTCCATGGCACTGACTTGCCACCACGATGCTGTTGGACGAAACGATTGGTTCAGGCGTGCGTTCCGGGGGGTCATGGAACCGGAAGAGTGCATCAGCCTTCCCATTCCTGGAGCCGGTCGTATAGGTGATGACAAAATTGAATTGGGAGAAAAAAAGGGACCACCAGGCCTGACAAGAGTTGAGGCGTTTAGCAGATTATAAGACAAGTTCTTGTGGTCAGTGATAATAACAAAGGGTTGGTGAGCCCCCTCCAACCAGTGTCTCCATTCCTCGAGAGCCAGTTTAATCACGATTAAGTTCACGATTACCCACGTTGTAGTTAATTTCGGTGGGAGAAAACTTTTTTTAAAAGAAGGCGCAGGGATGTAATGTGTCCCATGACACTGGGAGAAAACGGCACCAATCCCATAGGCAGATACATCAACTTCAACAATGAAAGGCAGGGAGGGATCCGGGTGTGGAGGAGTGGAGCAGAGCTGTAAAGTTGTATCAAGCATAAAAATGCCTGGTTAGCCTCAGGGTTCCATTTAACAAAATAGGGTCCATTGCAGGTCAAGGCTGTGATGGGCTCCACAACAGAGCTGAAATTCCGAATAAAGCACCTGTATAAATTGGTAAAGGCCAGGAAATATTGGATCTGTTTTAAATTGTGAAGGACTGGCCAGTCATTAATAGCAGAAACCTTAGATGAGTCCATCTCCACCCCCAAGTGGAGAAATGAAGTGGCCAAAAAAGTGGATTCTAGAAGTGTGAAAAACACACTTTTCGAGTTTGGCATAAAGCATATTTTCAATGAGCCTGGACAACACCTCCTAGATGTGACAGACATGTTCCTGAGGGTTGCCAGAAAAAATGAGGATGTCATCTAAATATACCAAAACAATTTTATTGATAATGTCCCTGAAGATGTCATTCATGAATGACTGGATACTCATAATGCCTGTGCGTGGTCATAAAGGCAGTCTTCCACTTTTCCCCTTTTCATATTCTGATTAAGTTGTATGCCCCCCGGAGATCTAACTAGAAAAAGATGGAGGCTCAGTGTAAGGACTCCAGAGCAGCTGGAATTAAAGTCAGGGGATAGCGATGTTTAACTGGTGGTGCTTGTTGTGATTAGACAGCTTCTGGAACTGGTAAGCTTGTTTGTAGGTAGATTTTCTATGACTGCCGGTCGTGAAAGCCTTCTTTGTGGTCTGAAGCATATCTTCCCAAGTGACCCAACAAAATTCCATTCCACAGAGATAATAATGTCATGTAGTTTTCCAACAGGAAATTACTTATGTCATCAAAGAAATATTGGTTCGCATTGTTACTTGTTTCACAGTCTTCATTTTTTTACCTGATGTGCTATCCTTATACAGTATGTAGCTTGAAACTCAGCAGGAAAAGGAGAGTGGCCTAGTATGGTTCTTCTTGTTTGTGCACTTCCTTGTCTGTAACTTTGACTTCAGCCTCTAATTCCATAGGCTCTGGTATCTGTATTTGAGAAATGTAAGCAAGGTGAACCTCCTGGTTGAGAAAACAATGCACATGTGTTTGAAAACATTTTTGGTAACATTCGAAGATATGCTGTTTTTCAGGATGGCAAAGGAACATTTTGCAAAGTCTTGCCGTCCTGTGTCTGTTGGTTTATTCCCAATTGATTGAGAGACAGGCTTTATAACATGGGCAGAGAAAAGTTGCAGAACAGTGAAAATCTGTAGTTCTGTGTTCTTAGTTCTCTATGGCAGACTTTCATTGCATGATCTAAGTATTTAAGAATGGTTTCCTTGTTGAAGGTTTCAAGAACACTGAGAATCAGGGCCCAGCTGTACTCTCTTGGTGGTACATTAGGGATGTCATAAACGTATTTCACATAATACCAGTATTACACTGGTAATTGAGGCTTAGTTTTTCCACCTCCAGGTAACCCAAGACTGTAATACAAAATAACTTTTTTTTCTGCAATGTCTTTTTGGTGACTACCCTCCTGTTCCAGGTAAACTTCTTCCTTCTTCCTTTGATGGGCAACTAGAATTCCCATATTCTGTTCTGTGTAAAGATGGGCAGCAAATGGATCAATCTGCAAAGCTGACATACTACCGGCATACTAACATATCCAGGCCACTGAAAATCACCTGTGTCATACCTTGTCATTATCTTTTGGGTCAAACTTAATTCTACTGTCATATCACAGTGAAGGCATGCTTCACTGAATTCCAATAAGATGTCTTTCAGAACATCCCTTATTTAATATTTTTTTATTAGCCCTATACAATTTCTTGCATTAGGAATTCACCTTTTGCATACCCCAGCTTTTCTCCATGGAGACACAGACACAGAGAGAAGCTTGGGGTCAGAGCACAGGGTCAGCCATTGTACAGCACCCCTGGAGCAGTTGGGGTTAAGGGACGTGCTCAGGGGCCCAACAGCGTAGGAGTCCTCTGCCAGCCGCAGGATTTGAACCGGCAACCTTCCAGTCACAGGCGCAGATCCTTAGCCACAGAGCCACCGCTCCGTCCATATTGGTGGGTTAGATAAATTGCCAGCTAAGATTTCAGCTGTCGGGAGTTTGGCTGTGTAAAACACTCAGTTTGATGTTCTGGGGTTTTATTGTGAAAAAGCTATTAACTTATGAAGAGCACCTCCTTGTCTCTGTGTATTGCATGCCTAATGTTGCCATATTCAAAAAATCTTTAAAAAAGAGGACAGGGTTTACAAATCAAATCAAGGCTGTGAAAGGCTAGAGGTCCTACCTACTGTATAAAGCACTCAGCTTGAGGCTTTTGGGTGTAGTTGTGAAAAAGCTATTGACAGCTGCTGCGAATATGTACAAATCATCCAAGAAGAATAACAAAAAAAGCTGCTTGTTTATCAGAGAAAAACAATATTTTAAATAATGAATTATTACTCCTCTTGAAAATAAATGAATGCCTTATGCCTATAGCATTCATAAAGTATTAACAAAAATGTCACCTTCTGCTGGCAAATGAATTTACGAATGAAATTGATCTATAAATTTAAATTAAAATTATTTGTTTATAATGTAAGGGCTCACAATCTAATGTTATGGTAAGATCTCTATAAAACCCTTAATGGTCTATGGAACATAAGAAGACAGAGAAGTCATTCAGATCTACTTCATGGTCTGGCTGCCTGTACTGTAGCTTCCTGATTCAGGAAAGCTCTCAAACCCCTCAATATGAGTTCAACTACAGAGTTGGTAGGAATCTACCACAGGGCTAAGTCTAGAGGTAACGGGGAGAGAGCTATGCTGAAAGTTTATTAAGATACTTAGAAGATAAATACATCAATTTATGTTGCATTTGTCTGATTGTGAATAAAAAACACATATATTTAAACCCGTGTTTGTGATTTAAATCAAAACGTGATTTAAATCAATATAAATGTTTATATCGTAACGCATAGGTGACTATTCATTGTTATTAAAATGACTTAAATTCTATCATGTTTTGATATTTAGAAATATAAAAGTCAATTAATTGTCCATAATATTGCTATTCTATTTTTTCAAAGAAATGTCGCACTAATATAATCATATCGTTATTAATTTCTTTAGATACGCGATTCCATATTGTATTAGCAGAAAAGCTTAAAACTACCACTTTTTTACACGCTATTTCACATGTTAGTTAAAGACTTCGATGCTTAAAATGTTTAGGGAGAAATGGAATACCGGTGTGTATTTTTTCTTTAAAGTACAGATTCCTGGAATCTGACTGGCTGACACCCTTCTGAAGTGGTTCCATAATATCTGGTATACGGAAAAGAAAGCGTTGATAAAAAAGCCTGGATTCTCATGTATCTGATACAAGTATCTTTTAATACAGTCTTTGCTGTGCTCTTAAGAATCCTTGTGACATTTCGAGCTCTGGTTGAATGATAAGTGTCGCAGTTTAAATAATTTTCGTAGTTAGAAATTATGAAACGCTCTGTTAAAAGCAAGGGAGTTTTTATGTCCGTTCCAGTAAAAGAAAATGCCTGACAAAGTGGGGCTTGGACAGATTCCAAGTGCTTGTACAAATGTGCTAAAGAAATTATACTTTGAGTTTACAGCTTGTCCAAAGTCATTCATTATTAATACTATTAGTAATATCTTCGGTAAAGGCTTTGATCCATAAATATTTCTGATAAAGGTAGGTTGTGTACTTTTGTCCAACTGAGCAATCTTGCTTTCATAAAATATACCAACTTTTTAATGACTGATGATTAACATGCTGTAATACACAGTTTAAATTTAAAAGCTCAAATGCTGTACATGAGAGGTTAAGCTTTATTGGCTCCTCCTGGCGGTTTTACAAGGTGATGCCGGATACTTTCCGGCATGACGTCAAATGACGCGATTAACCCCGTGATACTGCGTGATACTGCGACACACCCCTGGGGTATACCGTGAAGTACCCCACCCATTTTGAATGGCTGCATCTGTATGTCATGACCGCCAGCCAGCAGAGATCAACCCACAAAAGAGCTAATCAGTGCCAGCAGCAGGAAGTGAGTAAAGTTGGTTTAAATAGCGCTGCCTGCCGCACAGTAGAGCATGTGCTGATGGATTAACACATGTGGTGGCGCTTGTTATTATTAACACGCTGCTGGCACTGGTTAGCTCTTTTGTGGGTTGATCTCTGCTGGCTGGCAGTCGTGACACCGTATGCGGCGATGAGACTGAAGTTGATTGGAACCAATTAGCTTCCAAATCCCAAAAGCAAAACGCAAAAGTTGAAGTCGAAACAAGAGAACTAGGTCAGGAAGCCAAAAGGGTCAGGTCGAGTGAATCCAAATCCAAGACGAGAAGCGAAGATTCAAAGGAAGAAACAACGTTGGGTAGACAAAGTCAGGTTGAGAATTGAAGAGCACACCAGAGAAAGCCGAAGAGTACTTCTCAATACTGAGCAGGGACTAATGGAGTGAGAGAGTATAAATAGGGAAGAGCGTGAGGAATGACAATTGAATAATTAATGCATGGGTGTTGGCTGTGAGAGGTGTTCATAAATATGTGGTTCGTGACCGTGCTTAAGTTTTAACAGATACTTTTTATGAAGGCAGTAAGCAGCCTAACTGCCTAGTTATTGATAGTAAGCAAGGAAGCTTCACAGCCGAAACATTGTGTTTCTTTTCTTATCTTTTCAGCATATAATAAAACTTTCTGCTGAATACTCAGAGATACTCATTTTCCCCTCCTTCCAGAGGAATAGAAGAATTCCGTGAAACTCCCAATCATGCCAGAGGTGATTTAATGTGTTGCGATCACATTTGCTAATAATGTTCTTTAACTACAAGGAGCATTTGTATAGCATTCTTGCAGGAGAAAGCCCAGCAGTGTGTACAAGACCCTTTCCAGCTGTTTACCTGGACCACATTAACCTCCAAACCAAAACAGCATTAATAAAGCAGGCCTCCAAAGTGAGAATGACTGGGAAGTCTCCTGATACAAAATGCAAGTCTTAATATCCAATGAATTTCCAGAAACTGTTCTTGTGATGAAGTCAAAAAGTGAAAAGCTAGTTCCTTTGCATTTATGACAACAATTTATGCCTTTCTGTTCTATTCTATCAGCACAGGAGGGATGCTGTGTACTGTAGCTTGTATGTGTATAGAAGATAGCTACCTTAATCAGTAACAGAGATTTTTCAAAAATAATCACCACAAGGCTATACACATCGTATGTAAAAACCATAAAAACCTGAATCAACAGTACACAAATATAGAATGTATTAAACAAAAAGGTACATTTTTATGTGGCTATCCACTTGTGACTTGTTTCTTTGAATCTTGTATGTGATTTTGTACATTAGCTGATATGAAACCAAATGAGAGCCAAAAAATAATTGATTTGTCTTCTTCTTCTTCATCATCATAATCATCATCATCGTCATCATCATTATTATTGTTTAAGCCTGAACAGAGTAAAGAAAATTACTAATTAATTTATTAACATTTGAGTGCTACAGTTTAATAATATACATTTCTCATTAAAATCATTGGGAAGATACATTAATAGTTCTCTCTTTATCTCTACCACCTATAAATTAACTATATTCTTTATATTTTTCTAGACCTTTTAGAGTATCCCCTCAGTATCATTTACTGATCAAGGGCTGGGTCTAGACATATGCTGGCTCAGTTTATTTGACAATTGCCAAAACAGACTGTGGAAAATAAAATTATTGCTTCTGCCACTCCATGTTTCAGCATGCAAATACAAAAAGGTATATGTCTCACAACTGACAAAAAAAACAGGCTTTTCTTACCAAAAAGAAAATTGTAATACCCACAGAAACATGCAATATGAATTATTCAACCTTTGGCATAAAGGTGAATGTACTGTAACTGTTAAAGTTGCAGCACAGCCAATGCATACTGTATGAATTGTATCACTTTTCAGAGAAGTACTGTATAGTCTCTTGCAAATAAAACTGAATGTAATTGAAAGGCAATGTGTATACAGTAGGTAGAGCATCTGTATTTGACAAAATATTAATGTGTGGCACTAAACAAGAAAGCAAAAATACTGTATGCATAGTCAGTCCTTCCTTGCTTAATTGACAGCTGTCAATGTAATAAAAGTGATGGAAATTTGGGGACTTTGTGGAGACTTGGTTTCTTCTTAGACTTTTTCATACTTTCTAGAGAGACTGAAGAGGCTGCAAGAGTGAATTAAAACCACTGGAGAAATCAATTTTCAGAGGCATATTACCAAATTAATCCTGAAATTCCTTTTCTATTGTACATCCCTCAGAGACAAGCCCATATTAAATTGAAGAGGCTGTAAATCTTCCCAGAGAGGCTACTGAAGAATTATGACAATATGGTCCTGTGAATGTCCACTCTGGTTTGTCATCTTGCTAGACAATGAGAGTCTAGGAGACTTTCTACAAAAAATGGGTGCTCATAACATTAAGTAGAACATTTTGTTAAATCTGCATCTCATAATGATACAAAATATGGTAAAAATCACCTATTTTTTTGTTTCATGCAAAACAAATGCAAGCAAATGAAGTATGGGGCAAAACGTTCTCCAGGTTATTATCTTAAAATATATGAATGGTCCCAGTTCACCTATCTGGTTAAATAAAGGATTAAAAGTAAGTTTTATCTAGATAACATCACACAAAAGTTAATCTTTGGAGATGTTTTCTTGTCAAAAATTGCTCAATGTAACACTTCTTGTAACACTGCTCAATGACAGAAGGTGACATCAACCCTCTTAGAAACAGTACATCACTGGAATCTCCCATAATAGGAAAACCTGTCTTTTGGCATCAGTACTGGGGAATGGTGTTGTGAGGCCTTGAAGTTGGTGCCCATTAGCAGCTGTGATCAAATCCCTGTAGGGTAGGTCTGCATTCATTGCATATGTTGGAAATTGTTACCACACAGTGGATTTTGTTTGACTGATGAAATTCTTAGATCAGTGAGCATAACAGACTCATCTGGAACTTTTATATTTGAATGTTCTAAACACAATCATTTAAGCAGATCTACTACTTTTTAAAAATATAAAAGTTCTCATTAATCCAATATGGAAATGTTTTGAGCTCTATGGCTAAAACACAAGACCATTTAAGAATGTAACATGCACAAAGTGTAACATGACCACATAGTGTCACGATCGTAAACCCCTCCTCTTAAGCACACTCCAGCCCTTCCTAGTTTATTTTATCTCCTGCACCTGCCTCCAGTTCCAGCCCCCGTCCTATTAAAGCCAGATGTTCCTGCCAATCTGGGCTCAGCTTTGGAAGATGGACGCCCGGGAGCCCGCCTATCCGCAAGTCCAGGAGCGACTCGACGGCATAGGCTTCACAATAGTGTCCTGACCATTGGGATCCTGCTCCAGCTTTTAACCTCGTTTGTCTGTGTCAGGAAGGATCACCCGGCTTTGGACATTGGCTTTCCTTGGATAATCTTATGGACTCCCTTGGACTTGTTTGCTCTGGACGCACCCCCCCCGAACATCAGCGCACCTTGGACACGCCCCCTGTTCTTCTTCCAGCCCCAAACCTTGTCTTTTTTCCCCGTCTTTGTCTCACTCCCTTCTGGATTGTGCTGTCTGCATACTGTAGTGAATATAACTAATGGCTATTGATTGAGTGCATTGATCAAATGACATTTTATGTTGACTGGTGGGTGTGGGGACAGGATTCATGTGTTAGGAAACACAGGGTAGACTGTACATGGGTTAACATGTTAAGAGCTATATTACAAAATAAAGTGTTTTGTTCTTGAGCAGCATGTTGTTGACCAGGATAATTTTTCATACACAAAGCACACGAAAGAAAACAAGACAAAGCATTATTCACTTCCCTGTACTGATTGCAGCACATTAAATTTGAATTTGTGCTTAAACAAGAGATTATTTATAACAAAATAGGTCAAAATCTGTCCATACTGATTCAGTGGCCCAAAAGGTGGGACTGCAGGTTTGCTTGTAAAAATCCAAGAATGAGTTTAACCCTAATAACTTGGCGTTTCAGCTTCATTGTAAACATCACACAACATTTATCCATAAAGGTCCTGAAGTAGCTCATTCCATATAAGTTCCATGTTCATTCTTGAAAACCACTGTAAATAGTACTTGTTGTTAACCCTGTAGTGTACTGACATTTGCAATGACTATGAACAGGTTAGATTTCTACCACTCCTGAAATGGATTGAAGGAGAAAAATAAATTGTTGCAAATACGAATTATATATTGTTACAAATGGAGGGTTATGAAAATGCTGAAAATCAAGATTTGACTGAGCAGTTTAGTCAATAAGTGAAGTAATTATTTATAACAGCCAACTTTATACCAAGCGGTTGGTATAGAGTCATGTGAATTCTTTGTTCTCTGGCACAGGTTTGTTGAGAGGAGTAATAACCCAGCCGTACTTGTTTTAAACAAATATTTATTACAATGAAAAAAAAAAACTACACACAACAAAACATACAACACATAAGTTACTCTGCGTACAGTATTTACAAACAAGGCTTTTAAGAGGCCTAACATTCTGGTCACCCAGAAAACCCCTGATGGCTACTAAGCATTATTTAAGTTACTCTACCTAGTGCTGGAGCATGACCCATTTATTCACTCCTGTTTCAATTACAGTTACAGTTGCTAGTTGCTTGTCTTATCTCTCAGGTGAGTATAGAGCTGAACTCTCCTTAGAACCACTCAGCAAACATTTGAAGTTTATACAGTAGGTCTTTTAACTGCATACTTTGAAAGCCGCTATTTGTATCTGGTATAAACTTCCATTTTCCAAGCAGTACTTGCTAAATCACAAAGACCTGAAAAAGACCTACAGTATTTCTGTCACACTAATGGGTAAGTGGTAGAAAAATATACTATTCCCATTCTTACAATCTGTAAGTGTAGTGTGTAACACTAGGCTGCAGTTCTTCAAAAGTATTAAGTTCAACTGATGGCATTTTAGTCAATCTTCATTAGAGATTTGAGAACAGCTAATAAAAGAAAATGTTCTCATTTGAAGACTGGTAACACACCATTAAGTCAGCAGGGAATTTGAACCTCAGTTCAGCTCCCTTGTGCTGTAGGACTGCTACTTGGTTAGTTGGCAGCTGCCTTTTGTCTCTGATGATTAGAGCAGACAGTGCTCTTTCAGCTCCCACACATGCCAGTTTTCAGAATGTCCAGCCCCACTGAATGTTTGCATCCTGCTGTTTGAATTCCTTGAGCTCAAGCCCACAGGGGCTAGTAAATAAATATTAGCACAAGGCTGCAATATTCTTCCATACATTATCTCATTTTTAAATGAGCTGTTAAAGTATTCAGATGGGGGCTGTTTTGGTTCTGGTTTCTAAGGTTTTAAAACTTTCTTTCGAATGCAGCTTTTTTACCTAGTGCAAGATTAACCTTGTGCAGTTTTATTTTGTGTAAGATAATTGTAATACATTTTGTAAGTATATAATTTTGAAATTTTTCCTTTAATATCTTTTAACTAAATATTTTTGCGATGTTTATACTGTATATTTGTATAGCATCTTTCTTACATATTCTTCAGAACACAACTTCTGTCTTAAGACAGAATTTGGCAATTCTATTTTTAGACTTGGTTAGAATTATAGTACGACTCGATTCACAGAGAAGAATCTGTAGGAGAGAAATTTCTGTTTCTTTTATTAGATAACACTCAGTTGAATACGAACCCTGATTCAAAAAGTCCAAAATAAAGTTATCATAACTAAGAAAGTAGGTCCAGCGATTAAGGAAAAGAGCTTATTACTAACATACTGTAACTGTTGTCAACCCCATCTATTACTAATTAGGCTGTGCATTGTGCTGATTTACCAAAGCAGACGTTACTGTGCTCTGTTTCCACTTACCAGAAGCGATTTAGCCATAACAGCAAATAACAGAGTATGCTGCCTACTCTCTGAAAGTCATCTGAAATAAAATGTACAGCTACATGACACATTATTATAATTGTTGTTATTTAAAGTTAAGCTGAGCTCATTCTCATTTTAAGCAATGGATTAAATCAAGGACATTTGTTAGGTGCATATTGAATTAATTTTCTGAAAATATTGTTTCAAACAAATTTAGGTAAAATGCAAATGACAGACCAATCTCAATAAAAATTAATGACTTTATTGTGTTGCATTTTAAGTTTAAAAGTGTGTAAAAATTCATTAAACCATGAGGAAACAAAGGGTCAGTATGAGGTTAAACTCTTAATGCCCACAGAGGCCACGTAAGAGATAAGCTGCCTTCAAACTAAATATAAAGCAACCTGCAGTTAAATCTCTCTCTCTGCACCCCAGATGCCACACAATAAATGGGCATCTATATTCCTATCCATAAAAATGCACCCTAAGCAGGAAAGACATCTGGTATCTGAGGTATCTTTTACCCTGGAAAACCAAGTTCCCTAAAAACACAGAATAGCATGCTCTCTCTAGCAGGGTTAAAATATTGTGAAGTTGGGGCTCTCGCCTGGCGCAAGCTTCAAATCCAAACTCCTGCAGAATCCTCTCTCTTCTCCCTGCTTCTCCTTGTTTCTTCATCCTTCCTCCCTGTGCTCTTATTGTCATCTTACTGTATATTGTGCGTGTCTGTAGTGCTCCTTGCCAATCATTAATCCACAACTTACCTACTGTAGGTATACTAAAATAAACTTTACAATTGTTTCTACTCAAGGCACTCCCCGACCTCAGCAAACATCCTCTCTGCTTGAAAGCTAGAAGTGTTTACTCTTCTGTAAACATTATCTGTGCCACAAACATTATCTAAAATCTAAGAGACACTTCACAGTCACCAAAACAATATATTTGATATATTGTGCATACAAGATTTTCTATTCCAAATGATTGCATCTGGAAACACGTAGGTGACACAACCAAAAACAAACCTTGAAAACATTGGATATTGCAGCACATGGGAGCTCTATGGAGCAGTGGATGTGGATTACAATCCCCTGTGCAGATGGTGCAGTTGCACTCTAAAGGGAGGTGATTTTACCTAATGGCTCCATGCAACCTACCTGTATAAATGGTTGCCACCACTCTTCAGGTGGGATTAATCTGTGAGGACTAGCATCCTATTTAAAGGGGAGTCCTACACTCATGTCATGAAGTGAGGAATTAGATTAGGCAACAATTTCCACCCTCACAACTGATACAGAACCATCATGTGGCATGAAATATGAGTGCAGCAAGTTCTCTTTTATTCAATGGTCTATTATTAAAAAATAACCCTATACAATTGGCTACTGCTTTGGAATGACAGTAATTTTACATGCTTTTTGTCTCGTCTTTAACAGCCTGTTGTAAAGGTCTTCATGAACTTTCTACTGTGTATACCTTTTCTGCTGATGCTGCAGTATTTTATAAGGTGGACAATATTTTATAAGGTTTGAACTGGAATGGAAGAATGCTGGACACAAAGACTACTATGTAATTCTATACTGTGTTATATAGGAATGCAAGCTACAAAACTACAACAAAACTAAAGTAAGTAATTGGCAAATAGGGAAGAGGAAGATGAACGTGATTCAGGAATGCTACCAGTCTGCTAAATATAGGGAAGCATGAACACATTGACCACTTATTCAAAAGAGAGCAGAAAATTTACTAGTCTGAAAAAGAAAAAGTAAATGTATGCATGAAACAAAACTGCAACATTAAAGTTTGATTCTTCTACTTGACAAGTGTTTTTGCCAATCAAAACAAATGCTCATATAATGCATATAACCTTATTTGTGTTCCCTTTGGGGGTATATACGGTACTACTTGAAGAAAATTATTTAGGTTTGTTTAATTATATTTGGTGCGGTACAGTGACACAGTGGGTAGCATTGCTGCTTTGTAGCACTGGGACCCTAGGTTTCTGCAGGAGTTTGTATGCTCTTCCTGCATTGCCATATGGTTTGCTCTGGGTGCACCGGTTTACTTCCACAGTCCAAGAAATGCTGGTTATTTGACTATAAAAACAGGGCCTATGCAGTGAGTGTGTAAGTGTTAGTGTCTGTGTGTACCCTGCAACGGCCCAGTATCCCACCTGGGGCGTATCCTGCCTTGCAACCAGTGCTTGTGGAGTTAGACTCTGGTGTCCCCCTTGACCTTGTATTAGATAAAGCAGTTGAAAAAAATTGTTGGTTTAATGTAACAAAAGACAGAATTTTTCAACATTTCTTTTTTTTTATGCAAGCCACAATTTTTCTGCGTATTATGTAGAATTTATGTTGATAAATAAAATTTGTTTTTTATAGTACACAAAAACAATAAATATTACAGATTAATTAAATTTTTTAGCACACAACAACAGTCTGTTAATAAATCTTTTGCAGTCAAAAACAATTAAAATAACATGATGTATGATGCTGTCGGGTGATATTGATACCGAGCATTCATTGTGTGCATAGTTGTTACATCCCTGTGTGTGTTTTTGTTATGTTCCACACTTCTGACCTTGATTGTTCTCCCTCTCCCATTGGTCCACCACTACACCATTGTTTCCATATGACATCATCATCAATCAGCTTTTCAGCCAATCAGAGTGCATCTTATTCAGTATAAAAAATGGGGGTTCCCAGAAGGAAGAGGCCTTTTGTTTGACTTTGGTCCCACTTGGCTTTTGCTTCGGGTTGGCTTGTTGGCTTGTTGGCTTGTTGGCTTGTTGGCTTGTTGGCTTGTTGGCTTGTTGGCTTGTTGGCTTGTTGGCTTGTTGGCTTGAGCTTTGTACTTTTGTTTGTGTTTATCCTTGTTTCGCCATTACCTTGCCCTAACGTGTAATATGTTCTTTTGTACCCTGTTCCTGTTGATTACTCTTGTTTTCCCTTATTTGTATTCCTAGTAAACTTGTTTTTGTGTGAACTTTTGTGTATAAGGTTAGTTTAGGTTGTTGGGTACATTCTACACACTTAGTTGATTTTGTATTAGTAACACTAGTTTAGAACGGATAAGTGCCATTTGTCTTGTATGGTTTTGGGTAGTCAGTGGAGGTTAGCTAGGGTGTTGAAGACGCCAAAGACTGTGTTTCGGGTTTTCCTTTGTAGTCAGGTTGGCTTTCCCTCACTTTCCTAGCCAGCTCCATTTTGTTTGTTTGTGGCACCACTCTAGTTCCCTTACTCCGTGTGCTATTGTCTTATTTCATACCAGTCACTTATTCACCTTTAAAATGGATCACTTTTTGCACCAACCCCTTAATATCATGCTTCCTAGTCCCTCACCAGAACCCACCTGCTTCCAAAAATTATCCTAAATGTTACACCCCTTTACCCCTAGACACTTGGGATCTTAACAATAGTCAAAATGAAGCAATCAAAATATGACCTGTATTGGATAAAACAGTTACAAAATAGATGGATGAATGAATTATATTTGATTTTGATTGTTCTCTCAGAAGAAATAACAAGCATGTATTTGAACAAAAAAAAATACTATTAATCTTATTTAAAATGTGTCTTGCTTGGGTGTATTTTCAAATGAACATTTCTGAAAATGTTCCCAACTTATAATAATAAAGTTTATTTTATATAGTGCCTTTAAAGGTGGCTTCTCAAAGTGCTTTACAGGATGACAATAAGAACAAATAAGAAGACTACAACAATAAATAAGAAGAATACACAAGATAAGACACAATTACAATTACAACAATACAACAATAACAATAGAGGAGACCGTGGAAGGTGGTACTAAGAAGAGCAGAGGGGTGAAGAATGGAACCAGTTAAGTAAAGGCTTTTCTGAAGAAGGTTTTGAGTCTGGATTTGAAGGAGTTTAGAGAAGGTGACTCTCTGATATCCTTGGGCAAAAAGTTTCAGAGCTTGGGGGCATAGCAGGAGAAGGCCCTGTCGCCCATACAATGTAGACGGGCTTGAGGGACAGTAAGGAGGGCAGAGTTTGAAGAGCGGAGGTTGCGAGGTGGGGAGTAGGGCGATAATAGTTCAGACAGGTATTGAGGTGCCAAGCCATGTAGAGCCTTATAGGTGAGCATGAGGATTTTAAAGTCTATGCGGAATTTGACCGGAAGCCAGTGCAAGGACTCCAGGATAGGACTAATGTGAACACTTGCACTAGACCTGGTCAGGATTCTGGCTGCTGAATTTTGGACATACTGCAGTTTGTTCAGAGTAGATTTAGATACCCCAGGGAGTAGAGCATTGCAGTAGTCAATTCGAGAGAATACAAATATGTTGATCAGCTTTTCAGCCACAGTTAATGATAACATAGGGCGTAGTCTTGCAATATTTCTAAGGTGAAAAAAAGATGTTTTGACAGTATGCTGTACATGTGGGTCGAATGTTAAGCTAGAATCGAATATAATTTTGATTGAAGCTCAAGTACAGAGCCATCTACAGATAGGTTTACAGGACTGGCTTTACGAAGTTGATGGGGGGTACCAATAAGCATGACTTCAGTCTTGTCACAGTTAAGATGAAGGAAGTTTTGAGTCATCCAAATTTTTATGTCAGAGATGCAATTAGGTAGAATAGAGACAGCCACATCAGTGTCAGGTTTGGTATGGATGTATATTTGAGTATCGTCAGCGTAAAAATGAAAGCTGAGGCCGTGTGATCTTAAAAGCTGACCTAGTGGGAACATGTAAATGCTGAAGAGCAAGGGGCCCAGTATTGAGCCCTGGGGGACACCAGACTTGACAAGACCAATTTCAGACCTGTACCCATTGAGAGAGACAAAGTGACAGCGATCAGTGAGGTAAGATTTTAACCATTTGAGGGCAGTGTCAGAAACTCCAAACACAGTCTCGAGACGAGAAAGTAAGATGTTATGGTCAACAGTGTCAAAGGCAGCACTGAGATCAAGAAGGATGAGTATGGAAAGAGAACCAGAATCAGAAGCTATTAGGAGATCGTTGGTGACTTTCACCAGGGCGGTTTCTGTGCTGTGAAGTTGACGGAAGCCAGATTGGAGGGGTTCGAAAAGGTTGTTTGTCATGAGGTGGTTATGTAACTGAAGTGTGACAGCACGTTCTAGAATTTTAGAGAGAAAGGGTAAGTTGGAGATGGGGCGAAAGTTGTTAAGATTGTCGAGAGCCATGTTAGGCTTCTTTGGCACGGGGGTAATGGCATCAGTTTTGAGGACCGTTGGTACCATGCCAGTGCTCAAGGATTCATGTATAATATTGAGGACAATGGGACAGAGAGAAGAGAAACAGGACTGGAATAAAGTGGTGGGAATGGGATCTTAAATAGATGTGGTGGGTTTCATGCGCGTAACTAGTTTGTTTAGGGATGCTGAGTCAAGAAGAGTGAAGCTGGAGAGATGGGAACCAGAGAAGTTGGATGAGGAGGGAGGAGGTATGGAAATGATATCCGTAGTGGAGAGAATGTGATGCCGGATGTTGTCAATCTTAGAACTAATGAAATCTAAGAATGTGTTGCAAAGTTGTGATGAGGCAGGTAATGTGGTAGGGCAGTTTGGCTTGAGCAGTCTGTTGATGGTGGAGAAAAGATGTCTGGGGTTATTTTGGTGATTTTCAATGATGTGAGAGGAGTAGGTGGATCTAGCAGACTCTATAGTAACCTTATAATCAGATAAGTAATCTCTCCAGGCCTGATAATGTACATTTAGGCCGGAAAGACGCCACCTACGCTCAAGTTTGCGAGAGGCTGCCTTCATGAATCGCAGATGGTTATTGTACCAGGGGGGCAGGGCGAGAGAAGGAGATGGTTTGAGTTTTTAAAGGAGCAAAGGTGTTGAGGGTAGATAAAAGAGCATTGTCAAGTAACTGTATTTTGTCCTATAGAGGGTCAGAGGAAGAGAAACAGGATAAGGGGGACAGAACAGAATTTGCAAACCTTGGGTGATCAATTAATCGCCAGTTGCGGAAATTTACAGAGCGTGGGGAGGAGGTGTTAGAAACAGGTAATTCCAGATTGAAGAGAATGGCTCAGAGAGTTCTAGATCAAGGGGAGAGCAGTGGGAGACAAAGGAGTCATTTGCAATAATTAGATCTAAGGTGTGTCCTTTGTTGTGTGTAGGGGTACAAACAAACTGAGTAAGGTCAAAGCATCCCAAAAGAGAAAGGAAGTCTTTAGACAGACTGGAAAAGGTTGAATCAATGTGTATATTAAAGTCCCCTAGAATAAGGATCCTTTTAAACTTAAAGGATAAGAATAAGAGAAAATCAGCAAACTCACCTAAGAAGACTCCACTGGGTTTGGGTGGTCTGTAAACTGTGGCAATAATAGTAGATTGGGGGATAGAAACATTTAAAACAAGACACTCAAAAGAAGAGAGAGGAGGTATAGTTATAGGACTTAGACTGTAAAAAAGGTTGTAAATAACAATGATGCCCCCGCCTCTGCCTGAAAGACGCGGAAGGTCAAACAAACCATATCCAGGAGGAACTAGTTGGTTGAACAGGAGTCCATCGTATTGTTTGTGCCATGTTTCGGTTAAACACAGAAGGTCCAGTTGTTTTTCTTTGATAATGTCACATAAAAGAAGAGCCTTGCTGTTAACGGAGCGGGTGTTGAGTAGCGCTGATCTGGCCAGTCTCGGGGATGCAGGGGGAAGCGGAGTGCGGTCCAGGTGCGGTAGTGAGAGGAGATTTTTGGCGCCGGTACGTGATGGACTTACAGACGTGCGCCAAAAGGCAGGGATAGAGACTCCGCAGGCAGACTAACTTAACCATGTCTCTTTAAAGTTCCAGCACAGCACTTATGTGTCTGCAGGTCTCCTGTTTTAATTCAGAAGTGACACTTACTGTATTTCCAACGCAGCAATTGTTTCAGTGGATGCCATCCCAGAAACTCTGAACACAACAGACAAGAAACAGAACAGTAAAATATGTTGAACTCTCTATAAAAATACAAGCATTCTGGGACTCTCTGTGCTGCATATGTGTATTCCAGGGAATATGGAATACAGCAGGATCTGAATATTTCAAAGTAGAAAATAGATCAAGAGGCTATTGTGATAGTACTATTTAACTAAAGGGACATTTTCTCTCAAGTTTGAACACAATATATCAAACACTATAGAGATAGCAAAGATCCTACAAAAAAATGATTTCACATAAAAAAGAATAGCTCTTACAGGCTATGACACTAAGAGGCAATGTTTAAAACACATATTGGCAAATGTTTGAGTTTTCTAGAATGTCTCTTGGGGTCTTTTGATTGTGCTCAGAAACAAACTGCACACATTTTTTACCCTCCCACACAACATTCCTCACAGAGCTAATTGCTTATGACACTGCAACTGCAAAATCCCTCTGCTTTACATCAGCCTGTCCAATCCACTCAATGTGATGGACCGACACACTTTTAATGTAATTGATCTGCTCAGCTAGGAAGCAGAAGGTCACAAAAAGGTCAGAGGGGAAATGGGACAGCTACAGTATACGCCACTCATATCCTGGTATCCCTGGTAGAAGAGGTTTGGCTAGTAGGAACATGTCTGGGACAGAACAAAAATATCAATTTAATTAGCAGCAGAAGCAGCAGATGCTTAAGGTTGTATCTATATGATTGTTGGTTATATAGACTTCTGGCTCAGAGTTGCTGTGTCTGTTCTGAGTTTAATTTGGTACAATTTCTTACATAAGGATACTAATCTGAGTGATTTAGTCTCTCATTTCCTTAGTGAAAGTATTTTGTGAAAATATCTTATTTACAGCATTAGCTACATTTTTGTACATGCATTACAAACAGTGAGTCTGGTACTGTAAGTCTAATAAAATAAAAAATCAAGAAAATGTACTGTATACATATTATAACATCAGTGGTAATGTAGCATTCTTCTGAAAAGCACAAAAAGTTCTGGAATTTCAATGGTTGCTTTATAAATTCCTACACATCTGGATGGAATGCCGTCCATTACAGGAATTCTCTCCCAGCAATGCAGGTCTCCACATACAGTACAGTATACAGCTGGGAGGACTGGAGCCACTAGAGCAGGGGTCTCAAACTCAAATGAGATAAAATATGCTAATTGGCAGGCCACATTAATTCACACACAAAATGGATCAAATATTAAAAAATTAATTGAAACTGATTTTTTTATTTGAAACATTTTGGTTAACTTTACACAATTTACTTGCATCCAAAATGTACTTGGTTGCTTGACAAGCTGTCATTAAGATAGTGTAACTTTAAAAGTTAAAAATATGATGATAAGACTTCACTGTAAGTCCTTCATCTACCTTCATTATCTTCATCCCTGGCCCTCCTCTTCTAATACTTGCTTATTTACTTCTAACAGGTTGTCATTACTGCTTTCATTATTGCTTTTGAAAAAGACACAGTTGAGCCAAATTCTCTTCATCACCATTGTCTTTTCTAGTGTCACCAACTCGTTTCAAATTGTGGTTTGAAACCAACAGTCATTCACTGCTTCAGGGTAGACTTTTTTCTACATAATGTTCATTCATTACACTCCATTTTACTTATTTGATGCTATGCTGTGTTGTAATGTAGATCACTGAATTCATTATGCAAAACATTTTCAAAAATTCCTGCATGGTTAGTTTGCGATCTTGATGAGTCTCCTGTAAGTCCTATATAGATCAGAATATGATGTGATCTCACTATGATCCATTGGTTGGATCAACAATGTAGTCTGGTGTGGCAAAAACTGAACTTTAATGTTGAGAAATAAAATATTCCTAATCTAAATTATGCAACAGCATTGTCTACAAGAAGAGTAATTATGAATATCTGATTTTGTTCTTCACAATATTTTTTTATTTTTGGAACAAAACAATGCACAATCAAGTCACAAAATATTTGCTTTGTTATCCAAGTCTTTTACTGAAATTTCCATCCAAAGGAAATGAAATTTGACAATTTTTCATGGCATTATATTTCTTGCTATGATAAATGAGCAATGATGTAATTTTCTTCTCTCTCTTGGCATTGTCACCAAGCAACAGTGTCAAGCAGTCTTTTAAAGCCTTAAAGGCTGGCATACAGTATTTTTTTCATTAACAGAAATAAAGCTTTGTTTTGACATTTGTTTCCAATAAAGTCCCATTATCTCCACAAATAAAAACCAGCCTTCATGACAATGGTACAAAATGTTGTCGGAGGAAGGCCAAGATGATGAACAGTGTCAGCAGCCCATTCACCATTTCAAAGTAAGACTTATACTAACATGAAGTAGTTCAGGTGGGTAGCTACATCAGCATGTGTAGGCTGCAAAGTAACATGTAATAGGTTTATTCCATGCTGAAAAGAGAAGAAAGAAAACTCAACGTTGTGTTTTCTTCCTTCTCTTTTCAGCATGGAATAAACCTATTACATGTTCCTTTGCAGCTTATACTAACATGTTGCCTCTTGCTCAGTGTTATACCAACACTTAATTTCCCAGTCAACGTTAAATGTTACACAATTTAGATTAGAGTATTCTCATAATGAGTTAACTTCAAAACTTACAGACAATAAAGAGAAAAATGCAAAAGATTGTGGTGTGATGTCACAGCACACTACAGTGCCTGTGGTCCTGTCACCATAAACTTTCCTCTGCCTATGGTGCTAGCTTACAGTCCCTTCAAAAATGTACGGATCTGTGCAACTAAAAATTAATTTAAATTCCTAAATTGACAGCACACAAGTGAGATGACAAATGGAGGCAGCTTATAATGGAGATCCTCTATATTTATTAGTTCATATTATCTCATTATAAAACATTTATACCGAATGCTAAATTAGTGAAAGATTCAGAAAAAATAAAAAAGTGATACCGTTTACCCAAATACTGTAAGTCACAAAAAGAAAGAAACAAATTTCTTTCAAGCTCCCCCTTGCTTGGGGACTAATTCTGTCTGCTCAACATTCCCACCAAAACTCACAAAAAATATCAGTGCCTTTTAAATTGAACCTAAGAAAGTCCAAGCCCATTTCAATGGGGAGCTCATAGAGACTTCTAAGATTTTATTAGTATTAGTAGCATTAAGATTACATGGGAACTGACCTGCTGTTGCTTCAGTTCTGGGTTCAAATGTGTCCTGTCTGTATGGTGTTTGGATCTTCGACCCATGTTAGTGTTTTTTTTCCTGGTAATCATGTTGATATACTGACCAGACTAAAAAGTGTTTCTAAATGTCCCCCTAAAATAATCGCCTTGTTTTTAAACTTACAGTATCAGACCTTTGTTGCTCTCTTCATCTTCCAGGATCTCTGTTGTCTCATGCTTGTGTGTTGTGTTGAAACTCTGTGCATTACTGTAAGATAAACCTCTTGGAGTAAATGCTCAATTGTCTTAGTGCACGGCCCACTTACACCGTTTCTTACACCTTCACGCTGAGGCATGGTGAGTAGGTAGAGTACAAAAATATTGACCCTTAAAACCTTTTGCAGGTTATAAAAAATTGTGCAATTTCTCCAACTGTGTTCTGCATTTTTATCTATGATTTCCCAGGATGGTGCATTCATTTACATACAAATACTGGAATAACCCACAATAAGGCTACGTTTGACATCCACATGACTTACATTTACCTTTCCAGATAATGTGGATCAAAAATACTTGAAAATGAAATATTTCATAAATTGTACCTACTGTACATGACCAATTACAAATGTTATAACCTACCAGCATTAGACCGTATATGACTTCATTCATATGCAGTGGTAACAGTGATGTTTCAGAGTATATGTTCAATTTACTGCTTTCTTGCTCTAACTATCCAGAATTAATAGCAGAAAGATTGAAACGTTTTAAGAAGAAAGGACACAAAATAAATAATTTTCAATCACTGAAAATGATGATGTGGACACACTTTTTCCCATAAGATTATTATCAGGTGTATATTATCAGGTATATGATGGCATTAATTTCAGAACTGCATAACATTCTATTTTAAAGAGAAAACTGAAATGAAAACAACTTGAATTCTCTACTCATAACTGTGAAGAAATCATTGTCTCTCTCATATGTGTGCTGGGAAATGTACTCAGAGACATTAATCCAAAACAAACCTAAATCATATCAGGACTGGTGCTGTCTTTATTTACTACTGTACAACCACAATTCCTTGGTGTACTACAGTACTTTCAACTGTTTATTTAAATCTAATTATCCTATTGCTCACTGTAGCAATTGCCACAAAAAAATAAAGGTAAATCTCAGCCTCAGATAATTGAGTAATTCTCAATACTCAATTTAATAAATAGTACTTGAACAGTTTGACTCAAGTATAACAAGAAAATAATCCTCTATCCTAAAAAACATCTCACGCATTCCCATGAATGTGCTCCAGTATAATCAAAATCTTGAAGTATAGAGTCTTCTTTCATGTGGACACCAAAACAGTGGTGCATCAGTTTAAATCAGCCTTTGAATGCAAAAAAAGTGTAGAATTAAAACTAAAAAATCTGGCAAAGCCGGGCCTGCTGCACTATGCCGGGAGCAATTTGCTGATAAGCACCGACTCTGTACTACGACACTATTCACTGTTAAGAACACTTTTTTTATGATTTCTGAAATGTTACATTTGGCCCTTACCCGTTGTTAACCAGAGCCTATTTTCATTACACAAAAGATGTCCCTCAAAATTTTAGTTCTTAGAACATAAACATCTTTGTGCACACCTTTTGGAGTCAGATGTTTCATCAGTATCTACAGCCAGGTTAACATAGCTGCTGTAAGCTATTTTGATTGAAAAATTCTCCCAGGGCTGAGATATTTCATTATATCAAATGTATAATGAACAATTTAGTAAAGTATAATTAACATATGGGAATGTAACAAAAAACAAATTTTCACAAAACCAGGCTTTTAACTTAACATTTTCCCAAATTTCATATGATTAATAATAATAAAATCCTTACATTTATATAGTGCTTTTCTGGACACAACACTGAAAGCGCTTTACAGGTAATGGGGACTTCCCTACGCTACATAAATTATAATAACTTATTTTTTTACATTATTATGTGTTACAGTTTAAGGGCACATTACAAAATTGCTTTATGCTGCATGTACAGATGCAGCCATTCAAAATGCTCGGTACAACCCCGTACTGTGCAAAATTACCCACAGTTCACTGTGTTGTACCGCGGTATGTGATTGGCTGGCAAAAATGACGGACAGGGGCACTTGTTGTTGGTTGGTTGTTAGTGAAACAATTTAATTATTGAATCTCTTTACTGTGCATGTTTAAATCTGCTTCATATTGAATATGGAATTTATATGGAATTTTACAACTAAAGGGAAATTTTAGTAGCTGAGCATAAAAAGAAGAGGAGCAAAACGTGTCTGAAGGTCATAAATTATATTAATTTAGGAACATAAACATTATGTTTAAAAATGCACACCAGTATTCCACTTTCTTCCTAAATATTTTAAGCATCAAAGTTAATGGTTATTTTGGAAATGTTTTTATGTACTCCTTCTGGCTATATTATGTTTGAACCTTTTCTTATCGCAGTAAAAAAACACATACTTTTTAGAATGTGATTAACAGGGCATATAATATGGAATCGCGTATCTAAAGAAATTAATAACGATATAATTCCATCCATATAGTGTAGCTCAAATTATCACAGTTGTACACTTTCTTTTGAAATGTCACATCAGTTTAATTCTGTCCCACGTGATTATGTCTGTGGTGTAATGGGGTAGGCATGTGCGTTCTGTGCTGGAAGTCAGAGGTTCAAACACAGCTGTATTGCAACTGTATTGCCGCTATTGTCGTTATTACTGATAATAAATATTATTGGCACTATATTGAATTTGTTGGTACAGAGGCAGCCATTCAAAATGCGCAGTAAAAACCTGTACCACATGCAATTACTCACAAGTCACTGCGTTGTACTGTACTGTATTTCTTTGAAAAACTAAAATAGCAAATATTATGGACACTATATGACATTTTTTATATTTCTAAATATTATAATATGTTCGTACTGTATGTACACAGCGGTACCGCAGGGTGCAGGGAGCAACCCCATGTGAGCCCGAAAGCCCTACATTATTAATAATATCTTCTGTGTTGCATTAACATTGGAATGTTCCATTTTTACCAGTTTAAAAGGAGGCAATACACAAGTTTAGCAGGATGTAAGCTACAGTATATGAATATAATTATATCGTTATTAATTTCTTTAGATATGAGATTCCATATTATATTCCCTATTAATTAAATTCTAAAAATGTCAATATAGTATGGAAGCCCGTTTCCGCCAGGGAGTAAAAAAAAAACGCGCTATGGTATCTCAGAATTACGACTTAGTAAGTCAGAATTCCGACTTAGTATCTCAGAATTGCGACTTAGCAACTCAGAATTCCGACTTAGTATCTCAGAATTGCGACTTAGTAAGTCAGAATTCCGACTTAGTATCTCAGAATTGCGACTTAGTAAGTCAGAATTCCGACTTAGTATCTCAGAATTGCGACTTAGTAAGTCAGAATTCTGACTTAGTAACTCAGAATTGCGACTTAGCATCTCAGAATTCCGACTTAGCAACTCAGAATTCCGACTTAGTAACTCAGAATTCCGACTTAGTAACTCAGAATTGCGACTTAGCATCTCAGAATTCCGACTTAGTAACTCAGAATTCCGACTTAGTATCTCAGAATTGCGACTTAGCAACTCAGAATTCCGACTTAGCAACTCAGAATTGCGATTTAGCAACTCAGAATTCCGACTTCAAGTCTCACAGTTTTGACGTCACTTCTGGCGCCAGCAATGAAAGTACAGTAGGTTGCTCATCTGGCATAGGAAATCTACTGTTCACAATTCAATCCAGGTACAGTGCCACATTCTACTGATATCTTCATACAATTCACAGACTTAAATAACGTCTGCGTAAATTGTACATAGACTAACGTAGCTAAGTAAAAAAAAATCATATGCAAGAGCTACTTGGATGGTTTTGGTTGATCGATTTAACCTTTTCAAGTGCGACCTAATTAATGAGGCAAAACTAACAGTAGGCCTATACACTTGTGGGGGTTTCGTCCGTTAGTACAAGGCAGCTCCTGCAAACACTTTACCAGCAGCTATTTCAGCACAGTAAAATAGCTAGCTTTGGACCCATATGAGCGAGGATGGTGCTATGAGCTTCTACGCGAGTCAATCTGGGGTCGCCTATTCACAATCAAAACATAAATTTGCTTCGATACAATTAATGAAACCCGTAACAATACAGACATTAAAGGGAACGTCTTTTACTATTTTTGTTTACTCTCCCCCTTTGTACGTTAAGAGATTTGATATGCTTATTTATTTTCAATATCCTTCCAATAATGTACTTGGACAAACCCCAGTATCTCTCCGTCTAATTGCTCAGATACAATTCTGTGATTGCGTATCTCTCAGAAACATACCAGGATCACAAGCATGTTTATGTTTACTAAACATGATCAGGCTACATTAAACTGTCGCAAACGTCTTGCCATGGGAGCGGCCCGTGTGTCTCCCGAGCCGGACTTTGATAGGCACAACGGTCTAATTTTTACAAACCCTCCATCCGGTCTTTTCGGCTTCCTAAGGCTGTAAATTACCAAGTGACACGCACAAAACAACCGTTATCATAATGAAGACATTCGTGTGTGTTTAGTAACAATTCCAAAACTTAGTTATATCAATTTTTGGTTTACAGAACATGTTTTTACAGCTGTGGTTTAATTCAGCTTTCTGTAACGTTTTGATAAGTTAGCTGCTCTTAAGATGATTACAAGGTAAAGTACAGTAGGTTTAAACTAGTCACTAGGTTAGTATTGACCAACCCTCTTTCAAGAGATATAACTTTCTGCAGAGTTTAGACTGTATCAAATCTGTATCTTTGAGCTCAAGCTAACCGGGTGTTCTATAGACAGTGATTAGTTGAGTGAGGTGCTGCCTGTGAATGCATACTGTGTGTGACAAGTCAGATTAAATTGAAAGCCTACTCTACATTTGTCATTCACATACCCTTGGGGTGTGACCTACTGTATGTGCACCCTGTGAATGCAAATGTGTGGCGAGTGTTGGTCATCGTTGCCTGTCCTGGACTACTTCTAAATGTACTATAATGCATACTGTTGGAGTCTGGGCAAACAGGAGGCTAGGTAATTACACTATGCTAACTAATCAATGCTGCACCACTGTCCCATGTGTGCTTCCTAGGCCACAATTCCAGGATGGAAGATCTTATCGATTTCCTCAGGGAGAGGGACATTCCAGAGTCCACTATCGAAAAAATGAAGGAAGAAAAGGTAGTTAACAGAATGAATGTGTTCATGTTTATTATAACTAACTCCCACTGACCTACTGTAGATATTAACAGCACTTTAAGTACTGTGAAAAGTCAGAGACCACCCTTTCGCTTATTTCATTTCCAGTCAAAACGGTCATTAAGTGCAATTAATTTATTTTTCAATGTCAGGAATTATTCCAGGAAACATATATTTAACACAAAATTACACAAAAGCATCCACAACTAAATATAATGTCAGATCTTTCATTGTTTAGCGTGTCCACCCTTTGCCTTTATTACAGCTTCCATTATTTACAGGAGACTTTCTTTGAGTTTTTCAAATAAATCCACTGGGATATTTTTTCATGCTTCTTGTAAACACCTCCAAAGTTCAGTCTTAGAAGTTGGTTGTATTTTCTGCTTCTGCTGGTTCAAATCCAAATCCACTCTGTAACTCATCATCTATAAAACCTTACTTATCTCAAGTGTCCAGTTTTGGTGTTCTAGGGCAAATTTACTTCTCTTTTGTCTATTTCCTTTTCAAATAGTGACTTTTTGACAGATACGCATCCCTTCAGACCCATAGCATTGTGTTGTCTTCTTACAATGGAAGTATTGACAGAAACACTTGTGGATTTTTTCAGATCTGATGCAAGAGTGATCAAAACGTTAACTTCTGTCTATGTGATGGTGATGTTCTCAACTGAACTGAACTATCTTTATAGCTAATCTTATCAGAAATATCGCCTCTTGCCATTTCAGATGGACATGACAAAGACATGTGCAAGGCAGCTACGGTGTGTTTGGGTAGTTGTTTGAATGTTAGTGTCACTTTTAATGGAAAGTGTTCTAATATAATGTCAGTGACAGTTTTGGGATCAACTTGTGTTGGGAGGACACAGTTGTAACTTGTTTGATTGGAAGGATGGAAGACTTTAAGTGCCTGAAGGGTGCACAAAAGTAAAGAGTGGGCAAATTAAATACTGATAGATTTGATATTATATTTAGTGTACTCTTCTGTCAAATATATGTTTCTTGCATTATTTTCTGACACCAAAAAGTAAATAATTTGCACTGAATGGCTGTTTGAACTGGAAATTAAATAAATGCAAGGGTGGTCTCTGACTTCTGCACAGTACTGTACAGTATATTGATATTTTCACGTATAGTAGATTTTTTCACTGCATACAGTACCTCCACAATCCCGAATGGACTATTTCCTTAAACCAGTATCAGCATATTGATCCACATAAAATGATGCTTTAAGTATGGTATTTTGAAACTGAAAATTGATAATACACTATTCATTTTTAGATTGATGCCAGTGTCCTGATGTTAATGACAGATGAACAGATGAGGGATTATTTGCCATCTTATGGAGACAGATTGGCAGTGATGGGATATTGTAGGAGACACGAAAAAGAGCCCAACAGTAGGAAATCAAAGCTTTTTGATAGACTGAAGTCAAAACTGAATAAAAGAAAAAAGTGTAAGCATCCAGAAAACATCACTCATCATCAAGAGGTGAACACACAGAGGAAAGTAAGGAAAGTGGAGTTGGGCTGGATGCTGTATGATGAAGGAAAAGGAGGCTTTATCCAGGTGAGAACCAAAAAGGGTGGTGGAGGCAATACGTTTGTTTTTCCCAGATGGAAAGAATGCACATGGAAATATTTCTGAGTTTGAGGTGGATCTGACAAATTATCAAGAAGTTTCCTTAGATGAGGACAGTACAGTGGGAGCTCTATATGAAGCCTCAAAGTTTACTATCATGAGGTTCTATCTGTCAACCAAAAAGAAACATGACAGTGGTGGTGTGGAGACACAGCAAGAATCAAACACTGCAGATCACTCACAGGAAAACACACAGGATTTTCCCTCTACAGACTCACAAATTGATCCACCATTGGAATTAGAAACATTAGATGTCATCTATGTTGGAAATACTGGAAATGATTTGAACTTAGGCAGTGATGACGTGGCACAATTTTATCCTGCAGATGTCACAGACGATTCCAGTTTAGCTCAGCAAAGTTCTACCATATTTACTGGGGAAAATGTGGAGGATAGCAATATTATTACAATTTTCAATGGAGACCTCTCTGAGATGGGAGAACAAAGTCTAGAAGACACTTTGCCTCTGGCACAAGAACTCAGGGAACCAGACAAAAAAATCCTTGTTGTCCATCGCAGCCAGATACTATCTGAGCTTATTGAACATTTCACTGATGAACGCCTTTCATATACTCAATCAGAAATTCAAGTAAAGCTTCTACTACCAAATGGGCAGTATGAGAATGGATACGATGATGGAGGTGTTCTCAGAGATTGCCTCTCTGAATTCTGGCATGAATTCTATGAACAATGTACAACAGGCAGCACTTTCAAGATACCATTTCTCCGACATGACTATGGCAAAAAAAAGTGGCAGAGTATAGGTAAAATTATTTCTTTTGGTTGGCAGAAACAGAAGTATTTGCCCATCAAGCTTGCTCCTGTAATCTTGGAACAGGCAGCTCTTGGATATGTGAAGAGTGATCTTGTTGACAATTTTCTAAAGTATGTCTCAGAATCTGACCGTTATACCTTGGAATGTTGTCGCAGAGACTTCAACAGTTCTGACCAAGATGAATTACTGGAAATCTTGGACAACTACAGCTGCCGAAGAATGCCAAATGCACACAACATTGAACAAATTCTGCAAGAACTGGCTCACAAAACCCTTATTCAAGAGCCTGCTTATGTTATCGAACAGTGGGAAAGTGTACTCGCTCCCCTCAGCAAAGCCCTTGAGGAAATTGAAACTGTGTATGAAAACTTGCAGCCAACGGCAAATCATACGGTCACTGAAGTTTCCCTGCACAATGAATGCACAGGAAAAGGAAATATCAAAGCATATTACAACATACCTGCGAGAGTGTGATGGAAGGAAACAGTCTCTGTTCCTGAGGTTCTGCACAGGCTCAGATCTTTTTCTCGGCAAGACTGTAACTGTTGACTTCACACACATGCAAGGATTTGAGAGAAGACCTATGGCACATACATGTGGCTGTTATTTGAGAGTGTCTATTCATTATGATAGCTATCCTGACTTCAGGTGTGAAATGAACAAAATTTTGGAAAGTAATATATGGGTAATGGACATAGTTTAGTATTTTAGTCTGTCGACCTACAGACTAAACAGATTAGAAATATGTGCATCTTTCACCATTCAAAACTTTTGGTAAAGTATACTTATTCACATTTAAAGGCCATCTGACCAAGTCTGTACCTTTACACATATAAGCATATAAGATATACTGAGTTTTGAGTGTACTTATGATAGAATGTTCATAATTTCACTGAAGAAATTAAAAAGTCTCAGGTTAAATTGCACTTTTATTTTTGTCATTTTGGTACAAGAATTTCTTTTAGACTGATTGTTCATACAGTATATTGAGTGAGAAACTAATGGATGTTTTTTCACCTTAAAAAAATATGGTGATGCAGTTTAATAAAAGTTCTTTTTTGAGCGATTTGCATTCTCTAAGCTACCAAGCACTTTTGTGCCAATAAACTCTGGTGCCATGTAGTGTCTAATAATGTTACAACTTTTGCGTTTTATGTAATTTAGTCACAATATGGCAGCAGAGTTTATTTGCACAATAACTGGACAGTTCATGGCAAAGATGAATTCTAAGTGCTCACTTTGGTCAACACTTGATTTAGAATGAATCTTTGTCATTAACTCTTCAGTTAGATGTTTCTTGGGGTAGCGGTAACTTTGCAGAATCTGAATTTTTTTATTTGTGTTTGACTAGTTTGGCTATTTGTGGATTTTGTCTGACATTTTTATGAAACATCAAGATTGCAGATGAGTTCAAATGCCTTGCGTTTAGTGAATATTATTTGTACTATATTTACATTGCATTTGGTGAAAGGAAATGAGAGAGGTGAGGTAATGTTATTGTCAAACATTTCATATAATGTTAGATAATGTTATTGTCAAATCAAAGTTGGGTTGCTTTTATGTGTGAACATTATCTATAGTCCATTAAAGATTGTTTACACTGTTTGCATCTTTTGGCACATTTACTTTCATTTGTTCCTTGTTTCATCCTATTTCACACTCAATGTTAAATCAGATCTAAAGACAACACATTAAAAGTGGTAACATCTTTACCACTTTTAATGTGTAACATCAAATGCTGTGGCATTTGAGAAAAACAAAACACCCTTATACCTAGATCCCACATTTGTAAGCAGTTTATCTTATCCAGAGAGTGCAAAGTCCCCTATTCTCCTATTCCTACTCAAGGTCCAGCCCATTGAGGACCATTTCACGTAGTCTTAAGTAAAGGTCAGTGATTTCAAACACATCATCTGGCATTGCAAGGTTCTGTTCAGCCATCAGTTCAACACAAAGATGGAAGACATCCTCATCACAGGGGTAGTCCTTTACACAACAGTCTTCTCGACAGATATCGACTTTGATTTGGTCAACTGCCTGCAAATAGTTCTGTGCGCCATATAAACTTGGGGCAGCATACATCACTGAAGGTCGTCCACTGGGAGCGCGAGGGTTGTGGGTTGGCCTTATTCTGTGATTATTCCAGGCAGTCAGCACTTCATTGAGCTCCTCCTACACAATAGAAATCAATTGTTTTGAAATAAGGTTTGTTAAATCACTTTATGGAACTCAAAGAAGAGATCTTTAATAAGTATAATAGTATGAAACATAGTAGAATGTTATGTTTTACTATTCATATCAAAATCTGTAATGACAGGTATGTTACATTTACCTGTATGGTGTTTTGGAAACAAAACTGAATGAGTGATTTGTCGATGAAGGTGTCAACAAAATGCCCATCTTCTCTCAGCTGTTCAAAATGGTCCATCCAAAACTGACTGCACTGTGCTCTTAGTGTAGCCCACCAGCGTTCAATTCTCTGATTCCCAGTGCTTGGGCCAAGAGTGACACATTCTGTGCTATCCTCATTCATTTCGCGCAGAAACCTTTGCATTACAGCAACGTGGGTGTTTTCGGTTCCATGATCAAGTCGTACTCTTTGTGGAAGACCGTTGTTTTTATAGACAGCGTCTATAAAATAACCCGCAATAATTCGTGGGTCATTATTGGTTTTGTATGCTTCTAACCAGATCATTTTTCTCGAGAAGCCATCAATGCACCCGTTGATGCATATCCCGTAAGGTTTTAATTTGTCATACCCATCAATATGCCACACATAGTTTGGTCCGCGGCTGTAATACTGCCGGCGCCTCAGGCGATTTTGCGCACGCAGATCTACTCCTCGCCCGTCCATAAGGCGCAGTAACTGACGGACAGTCTCTCTATCCGTTATTATCCCTGCCATCCAGCATTTTTGGTGCATCCACCGATAGCCATGATGTCTGCCAGAAGTCTGTAGCTGTTGGTGTATGAATGAGGCGACCTCCGCTTCATCTGTCTTGTTTCGCCTTCGCCAGAGCTGATTCTTACACAGCATTCTTTCCAAGGTCCGAAGACTCAGTTTTACATTGTGTGATTCCTCCAATAACACCAAAATTTCATGGTTTGTGTAACCACGACAAAATAAGTCCTCTATAATGGTGTCCATCTTGCAAACCGTGTAGGGATTATAACGAGCAAAACTATTGTAGACCTGCATTAATTTGATTTTTATCAGGGCACTTGACAATACAACTCTCCATGCCTTTAGATCTTGTACGATTTATGAATGATTTTAAGTCGCAATTCTGAGTTACTAAGTCGGAATTCTGAGATACTAAGTCGGAATTCTGAGTTGCTAAGTCGCAATTCTGAGATACTATGTCGGAATTCTGACTTACTAAGTCGCAATTCTGAGATACTAAGTCAGAATTCTGACTTACTAAGTCGGAATTCTGAGATGCTAAGTCGCAATTCTGAGTTACTAAGTCGGAATTCTGAGATGCTAAGTCGGAATTCTGACTTACTAAGTCGCAATTCTGAGATACTAAGTCGGAATTCTGACTTACTAAGTCGCAATTCTGAGATACTAAGTCGGAATTCTGACTTGCTAAGTCGCAATTCTGAGATACTAAGTCGGAATTCTGAGTTACTAAGTCGCAATTCTGAGATACTAAGTCGGAATTCTGACTTACTAAGTCGTAATTCTGAGATACTAAGTCGGAATTCTGAGATACTAAGTCGGAATTCTGAGATACCATAGCGCGTTTTTTTTTTACTCCCTGGCGGAAACGGGCTTCCATAATATAGTGTCAATAATATTTGCTATTTTAGTTTTTCAAAGAAGCCTTTCAAAGGCTTGTGGCGACTGTTAAATTGCCCCACTGGATAAATTGTTTGGAATTAGACCAGTTTAACAACTCTTTTCCTCCCCCTCTTTCCACGTGTGATCCCATAAGGAAGTACAATACGCTCCTGCTTTGTTTAACGATGGTGTGAAAAATAAATCTAAATGGTGAGAAAGCTATGCTTAAACTTAATTAAGGGACTTAGAAGAAGCATCAGCTCGTCCATCCTCTACAGCGCAGACCCGGAAGCCGCGGAGCCGCCTGACCGTGACTGGCCGGACAGGAGACAGCACAAGCGGTGTGAGCGCAAACAGAAACGCGGTAAGAGAGCCGGGCTGCAAATAAGACTTAAAGAACAGCTGAACAGACCACCTATACCCAGCCTGTTCCTCGCTAACATATGGTCCCTAGACAACAAACTGGATGAAATCAAACTCAGACTCACTACTCACCAGTAAATACAGTAAAAGACTGCTGCACTCTTGTGTTTACGGAAAGATGGCTTCACAACAACATACAACAACAATGACTCCGCCATTCAGCTGAATGATTTTTTAACTCTCCGATCGGACAGAACAGCCGCCTCTGGTAAAAATAAAGGAGGAGGTCTGTGTATTTATGTCAATCAAGCATGGTGAAGAGATGCTACAGAAATCGCGATCCACTTCTCATCTGATTTAGAATTTCTTATGGTAAAATGCCGACCCTTCTATTTACCAAGGGAATTCACGTCGGTCATTATTACCGCTGTGTACATACAGTGCCTTGCGAAAGTATTCGGCCCCCTTGAACTTTTCAACCTTTTGCCACATTTCAGGCTTCAAACGTAAAGATATAAATTTTTTATTTTATGTGAAGAATCACCAACAAGTGGGACACAATTGTGAAGTGGAACGAAATCTATTGGATTTTTGAAACTTTTTTAACTAATAAAAAAATGAAAAGTGGGGCGTGCAAAATTATTCAGCCCCTTTACTTTCAGTGCAGCAAACTCACTCCAGAAGTTCAGCGAGGATCTCTGAATGATCCAATGTTGTCCTAAATGACTGATGGTGATAAATAGAATCCACCTGTGTGTAATCAAGTCTCTGTATAAATGCACCTGCTCTGTGATAGTCTCAAGGTTCTGTTGAAAGCGCAGAGAGCATCATGAAGACCAAGGAACACACCAGGCAGGTCCGTAATACTGTTGTGGAGAAGTTTAAAGCCGGATTTGGATACAAAAAGATTTCCCAAGCTTCAAACATCCCAAGGAGCACTGTGCAAGCGATCATCTTGAAATGGAAGGAGTATCAGACCACTGCAAATCTACCAAGACCTGGCCGTCCCTCTAAACTTTCAGCTCAGACAAGGAGAAGACTGATCAGAGATGCAGCCAAGAGGCCCATGATCACTCTGGATGAACTGCAGAGAACTACAGCTGAGGTGGGAGAGTCTGTCCATAGGACAACAATCAGTCTTACACTGCACAAATCTGGCCTTTATGGAAGAGTGGCAAGAAGAAAGCCATTTCTCAAAGATATCCATAAAAAGTCTCGTCTAAAGTTTGCCACAAGCCACCTGGGAGACACCCCAAACATGTGGAAGAAGGTGCTCTGGTCAGGTGAAACCAAAATCGAACTTTTTGGCCACAATGCAAAACGATATGTTTGGCGTAAAAGCAACACAGCTCATCACCCTCAACACACCATCCCCACTGTCAAACATGGTGGTGGCAGCATCATGGTTTGGGCCTGCTTTTCTTCAGCAGGGACAGGGAAGATGGTTAAAATTGAGGGGAAGATGGATGCAGCCAAATACAGGACCATTCTGGTTGAAAACCTGTTGGAGTCTGCAAAAGACCTGAAACTGGGACGGAGATTTATCTTCCAACAAGACAATGATCCCAAACATACAGCAAAATCTACAAAGGAATGGTTCACAAATAAATGTATCCAGGTGTTTGAATGGCCAAGTCAAAGTCCAGACCTGAATCCAATCGAGAATCTGTGGAAAGAGCTGAAAACTGCTGTTCACAAACGCTCTCCATCCAACCTCACTGAGCTCGAGCTGTTTTGCAAGGAAGAATGGGCAAGAATTTCAGTCTCTCGATGTGCAAAACTGATAGAGACATACCCCAAGCGACTTGCAGCTGTAATCGCAGCAAAAGGTGGCTCTACAAAGTATTAACGCAAGGGGGCCGAATAATTTTGCACGCCCCACTTTTCATTTTTTTATTAGTTAAAAAAGTTTCAAAAATCCAATAGATTTCGTTCCACTTCACAATTGTGTCCCACTTGTTGGTGATTCTTCACATAAAATAAAAAATTTATATCTTTATGTTTGAAGCCTGAAATGTGGCAAAAGGTTGAAAAGTTCAAGGGGGCCGAATACTTTCGCAAGGCACTGTACCTCCTAACGCTAATGCTAAGGAAGGAGTCAAAACCCTATCCAACGCTATTAGTAAACAAGAATCAGCACACCCTGATGAAGTTTTTATTATTGCAGGCGATTTTAATCAGGGAAAACTAAAATCAGTCCTGCCTAGCTACAACCAACATGTTGACTGCCCTACCAGAGGAAACAACACACTAGACCATGTTTATACTAACGTACCCGGAGCTTACAAAGCAGTACCTCACCCCCCTCTTGGACAATCTGACCACATTTCCCTATTCCTACTCCCAGCCTACAGTCAACTTCTCAAACGCACCAAGGCTTCAGTTATAACTGTAAAAACATGGACCAAAGAGGTAGAATCAATGCTTCAGGACTGTTTAGAGTGCACAGATTGGAGTGTGTTCAAAGATGCAGCCTCCCACAGATCCCACACCGATATTGACATGTATGCATCATCAGTCACCAGGTACATCAGCAAATGTGCTGATGATGTGGCGAGTGTTAAAAAGATACGCAAACTCCCAAATCAAAAACACTGATATCTGCTCCCTGCTCAAAGCCTGTGATGTAGCCTTCAAATCTGGTAATGAGGAAGAATTGAGAGTGGCAAGGAAAAAAATTAAGAGCTGGCATAAAATCTGCCAAGAAACAGTACAAATCCCAGATAGAACACAACTACAACACCAACGTTAACCCACGACACATGTGGCAAGACATACAATCACAAGCTACAAGAACAAAACAAGCCATGTAAGTGCTACTGACCTTTCCTTTCCAAACAAGCTTAACACCTTCTACGCACGCTTCGAAGCTCATAACCTGAACCAACCACCTGGACCACTGACTCCCCTGCCACCCCACCCCCACACCCCCCAAGCTAGCTATGTGGAAATCACTAAGTAGAGTGAACACACAAAAAGCTGCTGGACCGGATGGTATCCCTGGCCTGGTATGCAGAACATGTGCCTGGCAGATAGCTGATGTCTGTACTGACATCTTCAACCTGTCCTTGGCCCAGGCCACTGTACCTAGCTGCTTCAAGACAACCACCATTATGCCAGTACCAAATAAATCAGCACCCACATGCCTGAACGACTACCGCCCTATTGCACTTACTCCCATCATAATGATGTGTTTTAAAAAACTAATATTTCCACACATTAAAGCCAGCATTCCAAAAACACTTGATCCTCTCCGCACAAACCGCTCCACGGAGGATGCAATCTCCTACAGCTTTACACACCACACTAACCCACCTGGAAAAAAGGAACACCTATACAAGAAAGCTGTTCATTGACTTTAGCTCAGCATTTAACACCATCATATCCACAAAACTTGCTACCAAACTCAGGGCTCTAGATCTAGATACCACCCTCTTTAGCTGGATCCTAGACTTCCTCACCAGCAGACCCCAGACTGTCAGGATTGGCAACCTCACCTCCAACATGCTCACCCTTAACACCGGTGCCCCTCAAAGTTGTGTGCTCAGCCCACTGCTTTACTGGTCAGGAGCAATGACCCCAGGGCAGAGCCAGATTTTTACACAGGTAATCAAACAAGCTGATGCAGCAAGCAAGCAGGAAGAAAACAACAATCAAAAACAAAAAAATGTTGTAGGCAGGTGACCGAGAACAAAGCACATGGCAAATTCAGAAGTGAAATACTAAGCCAGAAAAACACAGGAAATAAGCACAGGAAAACTCCACATGTGAAGTAAAACAAAGCTCAGTTAGAACACAAAGGTAAACACACAGGGAATGCCAAAACTAGTAAAACATTCACTAAGACTAAAAGCCAGCTAGTGCAGGGGTTCAGTATGTCTTAAATATGCAGATGCGAAAGGTGTGGTAATTTACAGCACACAGGTGGAAACAACTCCTAATCAGAGGGCATTCTCACAGCAACCAGTTGACTGACAAGACTAATTGAGGCTTTGTCAGTTGTGGTAGTAATTCCTCTGCAATCTCCTACACTCCAGAGGAGTATCCATGACACTGGTCATATTAACACCTCAAATCATATTTTTTCATAATACATCTACACATTATTCTATTGTAAGATTCATGGTTCGAATCTTCATTTATTTTCCAGTAACTTCTTTTACATCTATTCCATTACATCAGCAGCCATATCACCCTGCAACTCACAACTGGCAACCCACTGAAGCTAAGCAGGTGTGAGCCTGGTCAGTACCTGGATGGGAGACCTCCTGGGAAAAACTAAGGTTGCTGCTGGAAGAGGTGTTAGTGGGGCCAGCGGGGGGCGCTCACCCTGTGGTCCATGTGGGTCCTAATGCCCCAGTATAGTGACGGGGACACTATACTGTAAACAAGCGCTGTCCTTCGGATGAGACATAAAACAGAGGTCCTGACTCTCTGTGGTCATTAAAAATCCCAGGGTGTTTCTCGAAAAGAGTAGGGTTGTAACCCTGGCGTCCTGGCCAAATTTCCCATTGGCCCTTACCAGTCATGGCCTCCTAATAATAATCCCCCTCTATGAATTGGCTTAATTACTCTGCTCTCCTCCCCACTGATAGCTGAAGTGTGGTGAGCGTTCTGGCTGCCGTCGCATCATCCAGGTGGAATCTGCACATTGGTGGTGGTGGAGGGGAGTCCCCATTATCTGTAAAGCGCTTTGAGTGGAGTGTCCAGAAAAGCGCTATATAAGTGTAAGCAATTATTATTATTATTACATCTGTTGTACCATATTTCCAAATATAAGCCACACCCAGAAATTTGGACAGTGGAGATTTACGAAAGCACAAGTTACCTTCCCAATAGAAACATTTGAAATGAAAAAGTTCTCTTGGATGTAAATAAATACTGGAAAATAGAGACAAAAAATATAGTAAACCATTTAACTCCCTTGTATCCGAAAGAAAGGGTCTCCAGATACAAGGGAGTTTAAAGCAAACTGATAAGCAATATCTCCTAGCCTAAAGCAACACGACAATGATAAAACCCATTCCTCATTATCCAGGCATGGGATGCTCTGAATACTGGACTTGGAATGTTTAGTTGTGCAGCTGCCTTAAGGGCTTTAAACTTAATATTATCTGTTGTGACCACAAATCCAAACTGCCTTTTGCTTGATGACTCCCATGCTGTTAAGCACACAAGATCACCTCCTTCTCGAATGCAAACGTGTACTGTGATCTCATGTTCATTTTGGATACTTAAAAAGTTATATCAAAGTTTTATCATTTAATTGCAACAACACTCCAGAACCAAGCAAAATGGAAGTTTGTTACAGTACATGTGAACAGTTCAACATTGTTCAGCACTCCGGTATTAAACATGTCAACAACTAGATCGACTTCCAATTTATTTTACTTGTATTTGAACACAAGCCTAAAATTTGGACAAAAAAGTGTGGCTTCAGGTAAATACATTGTCATAGGGCTGCAATGCATTAGACATGCAAATGAAATATGCTTGGAACATGTGTAAGTAGTTGATTCAATAATCACAACCCCATACACACAATTCCATTTGTACTGTGAAATGCACAGACTATTAAAAAACTATTACAGCAGGTTTACAGCAGTCATGGCTACGTACGGCAGCAGACTCTATTAAAAAGCCTCTATTGTATTTAACAGGAAGCAACTCTTAATACTGTAATTATTTGATATTAGTATCCAAGAGGGACAGCACAGTGGTTAACACTCCTGGGGCCTCATGTTCAATTTCCTTGTATGGTGTGTTGTATCTGAGTACTTAAGTTTCCTTCCACAGTCCAAAGACATGCTGTTAGGTTAACTGGCTTATGGGAAAATTGACCCTGGAGCATGTGCTTGTTTGCATCTGTGTGTGCACTGCAATGGACTGGCGTCCCATTCAAAGTGTTTTGCATCCACTGGCTGCTGAGTTAGGCACCGGCTCCCCAGTGACCAGTACTAGATAAAGAAGTAAGATGATGGAATGATGGTACCAAGAATGTGGCTCATCACACAATGAAAGGGTTCCAAACTTTTATGGATTCATTATGGATGTTATATTCAAACTTTGGCAAGCCCTCCACCCAACCCAACAGCTGTACAGAAGAACAAAACATATCACCATGGAAAAACAAGACATTGATATATGTTTTTAAATTTCTTAGGTGTTAAATTGCAGCCTAGGTGCTCTGGGTGGTTAATTATATTTTTAAATTATATTTCCCCCTAAACAGAATATGGCAAAAATTAAAAGAAGAAAATTTTAGGAAACAAAATAATTATTTTTCATAAATTAAGCACAACAACCAGATATATTGGGGGAACAACACCTGTAAAACAAAAACAATGACATTCCACATTTGCTTACTTAAAATTAAACTACAAACCAGAAACATGGGGACAGTACTCAAAACATAGTCCCATGGAGTTGCACCAAAATTGGTTTTACCAGATTTACAAGGAACTTTGTTAGAAGTTCAAGTGTGGTACTGAGAAGCTACACCTTTCTGCAGGATTACCAGTCCAGGTGGTGGCTACTGCAGGCAAGGCGAGCAGCTGGCCCCAGCACTGTGGACGTTGAGGTCTGAGGCACCTGCTGCTTGTCCACTCGCAGGCTGTCACCTCTGAAAATTGGGAACATCCAACGCTGGGGCATCTGGAGAGGAATCAGTGTGGAAATATCCCTTCTCAACTCCTTAGGCACATGGCAGTTATCTGTGAGAACAGGGCTGATGCAGGCATTACTGAATTCCTCTAAACATGTACAAGTATGGAAACAGGAAGGCTTGAGTGCAGAATGTAAAAATAACAGTGTAAGTAGGGTAAGTACTGGGTAGGATAAGTCAGACGCTTCCAGGGAAACAATGGTCAGCAATAAACTGGTAGAGCCCAATAGCACAGTGCCTAGGGAGACTGCTGCTATAACTAGTTGGGATGGGGGGTATTTTGTAGTTTTAGCACTGTGGGATTCAGGCAGATGGACCCATTTCTCCTTGTTATTCAGGTCTCATTTAACTCTGGCTGTAACAGCTTAGCCACTCAGTTGACTCTGATTTTCTAAGAGAGCTGGACATTACAATACATATTTGTGACTGGTATTTTTTATTCTGTGGTTAAACAAACAGTATTGCTTTGTCTGCCTTTTGACATTTACGGTATCACAAAAGATTTAATGGGGCTCTAGTTAGCTTAGCTTTTGAGAATGAATGCATTTAGAGCTTAGAAAAAGAAAATACAATTTTATGTCCCTGTTTATTGCTCTGGTAAGGCCTTTTTGTAAAAATTACAACTTAATTCATAACTTAACTGACCTACACTTCGACTTCTTGCATCTCTACAGCATTAAACCAGGAAAACTAGTGAAACAAGGACACAAACGGAAATTATGATCAAGTGCTTTAAGGTCTGAGACCAGGTAAGACATCTTTATCCATATGGGAAGGTCTTTTTAAAAATATGGACATGACTCTTGGTTCTACAAGCTACCATCAACTACACAAGGAAGATTGGACCAAACAGTTGTAAACTTTCTAGGTTGAGTATCTTTAGACAGGCAACATACCTCTACCATCCTCTTTTTGTGGTATATTATTGATGTCTGGGGTGCTTTTGGCAGAGAAGGATGTCCGTCTGCTACCTGTTTGCTGCTGACATTCAGTTGATGAGCACATTTCATTAATGCATTCCAACGGCTCCTGGAAGGTAACGGAAGCCTTTGTTGTGCAGTAAGTGAGAGAAATATGTAAGACAATCAAAGAATTAACCAAAAAATAAGTATCAAATGTTGTGAGTTCAACTAGAATAGAGAACTATTCTCTTTTATACTTAGTGGCACTATAATTATATTGCTACTCTCTTGTCCATAACATTCTTAAATGCTATGGATTACCAAGGCAACATTACAACCTGAATGTTGGTCACAAATCCTGATAAAATCCTAGCAAAATGGAAAAACTACAGAAACATAATTTTTAGTTAAATTATCTATTTTCTAAGCATGCATAGAAAAGTATATTCATTACCGACTTTTTAACTTAATATTACAATTTGACTTTCCAGTTCTAGTTTTCTTATTATTATCGTGCATACTTTTCTTAGCTACAAAAAATGTTCTACAGAGTTTAACCACAATAAAATATAAGACAGTAGTTGCAGTACTTGAAAGCCAAAGATGACCAAATTAAAATCAATCTGAAAATATTTTTCAAAATGTATTTTTTAATCTTTTATATTTGAATAATAAACCAGTTATTTTCTGTTTTAAACCTTGTAAAATATTTGAGTCAGTGTTTTAATTAAAATGGAGAGGAAATCAGAGTGCAGTGTCATGAAATCCGATAAACTCCCAGCACTGCTAAATTGATTCAGTGTCCTTCAGTTCTGACGTCAACAGGTCTGTAGCAGTGCAGTCCCGAGAGTTAATTAATCACACCAGCTGCATGTTCACTGTGGCTGCTGTCCATTACTGGAATGAGAGCTTCATCAATGTCACAGAAAAAAACAACAAGTAGTTACAACCTTAGGCAAAGGTCGCCCATTTTACACAAAACACTGCTTTTGCAGGAATGAACACTTGACCGCATTAAGGTGGCTGAAAAAATCGATAAGCAGCAGAGTTTTATGAATGAGAACCTTACATCACAGGATTTTACTACCCAGAAACTTCACTACCCAGAAACTTTAACTCAAAATATAACTCATCTCTATGCAAAATTCAAAATTACAATGCAGGAACATTCTGATTCTTATTTCAAATGTGTTGGATTATGTACCTTCAAACTCTAACTAAATGATGTCTAATTAAAGTACTATAAAACAGTAAAAACTTATTGGCTAAAACAACACAATTTTTCAGGTAAAAAAGCAATGTTTTTTTAATATAAACAGATCGGCTTTTTTTCTGTGTCCATTCTCCCCATAGCTCTGATAGTATTTGTACAGATTCTGGTTTTGCAAGCTGCATAGTTTTCATGGCATACTGTAGATGTCTGAACTGGGCTACTAACTATCATGCTAGTTATGGTTAAAATGTTCCGAATGCATAATTTATAAAAATAATATTGATTCACAAATTTTAACACAATTAAATGTTTCATTATGATTATGAGCACTATGAATCCACAATATCGATATCAACAGAGACCGCCAACCTTTATCTTACTTTTAGAGTAAGACACAAACACACATACATTAACACCAGGGCCAATTTATATAGTAGCCAAATAACCTACCAGCATGTCTGGACTGTGAGAGGAAATTGGAGCACTCAGAGTAAACCCATGAAAACATATATTGTATGACATATACAAATTCCACAGAGCATCCCAGGGATTGAACTTGGGACCCCATCGCTGTAAGGCAGCAATGCAAAAAACTGCTCCACTGTGATGCTCCTGTTGTAATATATACTTAGCAATTTATGATGCCAAACTATTCAAACCCATCAGAAATGTACCTAAACTCGACTGGTCAGTTGCAAACACATTTACATGTATTTTAATAGGATTTTAGTGATGCTTGTACAAGGTTTCGCCTAGAGCAGGAATTGTGGAAAAAAATGTTCATATTCATTTGAAACCATCATGCTCCATTAGCAAAGGATTACTTTGCTTTGCTCTAGGATTACTAGAGTACTTTCGAATCCACAATGTTTTCCAAAATTTTTACTTGATCACTACATCTATTCTGTTCCTGTCTCAACTGAAGTTCTAACTAACAAAATAGATATTAAACCCAATGGCCTTTTGCCATTTCTTGTATGAGTTTCTTCAGTTCTCTAAATAAAACCTGCACTTTCACTTTCTGTGCTTTGAACAGTCATGGGCATGATTACTATTTCACCTACCACTGTTACACAGCAACTGTATTCATAGCCATATAGTGGTACTGTGTTTACAGAAACAGTGTTGCTTAATGGAAAGAAAGATCAGGAACACAGATTGTTCTACTCCACTAGAAGTGTCAGCTAACTTTCCAAATCATGGAATAAGACAATTATGTGAAGTCCCATAGAAACAAAATATACTGCCAGTGGCTATAACCGTTATTCCAATGTTATCATAGACTACATTAGTAATCATACTATCATTATCATACATAATGAACACCTATACCTGGATCCTGCTTTCAAGATTGTTGTCAAACTCCAGTTCTGGAAGATCACTGAAGTCCACCTCGTTCTGCAGTGCAGAGCTCTTGGTTTTCAGTGTTTGGGATGACCCACTAGCACCACTGTCCTCCAAGGTTATCTGCAAGGAGACAAAGAAAATGATATGAATCAAGCCTTTGACAGCAAAGCACATTTTAAATGAATTAAAACAGTATTCCGTAAGATAGAGCTGATGTGTAATATGTCGCATTGTCTTTCCAGAACAGTAATAATGGCAGTCTGAAGTTTTGAGCATATCTCTTTTAACAGAGATAATCACAAGCAAGGGCCAGTTCTCTGCCAGAATGGTGCCAAACCATTAAAACAACTGTGACAGTCAACAAGAAATCTGATTTAAAAATGACACTATTCTTGCAAGCTTTACCACAATGAACCAGATAAAAAATGCTCATCAAATTTCAGCAAAACTTTTGTACCACTCAGTACACTATATCCACTTTAAACAATACAGAAATGTGAGGGCTTATAGCAAAAACATTTTTGTAGACATCATTTCTGCTGACTCAGAATCTGAACACATAGTTTTCTAAAATACTCCACCTCAGATGACTCCTTACACAATATGACATGTACAGGTACTAGTGCCAGAGATCTAATCTTTACATTACTGGCCCAATGTTTTTATAAATATGCACACTAAATGGCAATGTTTTCCAAATTTTCACCTGATCACCATACCTATTCTGTTTCTGTCACAAATGAAGAACTCAATCTATCATCTTTTGCCATTGCTGGATAATGGTCTTGGTCTTAAATTTCAGTTTCAGGCACCTGTTTGTACATTTGCATGTTCTCCTCCCCTTGTGCGTATGGATATTCTCCCACCTCCAAAGGAGAAGCAGGTTAGGAGAGACTCAGATTTTTAAGTTGTTCCTGCCAAGGACCGACCCCAGGTTGAAAAGACGAAGGCAGCTGAGCACCACTCTTTTGTGCCTTGTCAAGTTATGGTTAGGCGACTCCCTAAACTGCACTTATTTTCGATTACAAACTGCATGGATGAATAGAATTAGAAGTAACCTTCTGACAAAAGGCACTGTCGTACCTGCTGTTTTTGGGAAAGCCTGCTATGGAAAATAGTCAGAATGTCATCTTCTGGACTGTCTGTGATGGGACTGTCTAACTGCTCTCTGGCCCTCAAGTACAGAACCATTGGGTTGAACTGCCTGAAAGGCTGCAAATTAAATATGTGTTAATATCTGCATTAATAAATATATTGCCAATTTCCTACATGGACTATGCTTTTGAAATCTGTATAACAAATGAGCCCAAATACATTTACATTTCATGCAGCATATTGATGGAGCACAATTCTGTCTCAAAGGATATCATAATCTTAAAGTCAGTCACAACTTGAACATGAAGCCAGTTTCAAACTGAACACAGGGCACCTCTCCGATCTCAACAACGCTACAGGGGATAGCGTAGCCCTCCATCTTCATGGCATTGTGAATGTAAAGGTCTTCACTGGTATGTGTGTCACACAGGAACAAATGCAAAACATCCTTCATGTAACAGTATATCACAGCAATCATGGGTCTTTCGCAGCACAGCTTCTTGAAATAACCGACAGCACCTTCACTCCAGGAGCCCTGTTAATTAACACAATACATTTAATTATGTACAATAATAACAAAGCAAATTATGTGCAAATAAATTATACATTTATGCATTGATTTTTGTTTGAAATTTGGTTTTGTAATTAACAATTGCATATTTCTTACATCTCAGTTCACAGCTACAAAACCTGTATCCTACTTGAGCTATTCATATTGGGATATATCATAAGCATTACAGCTCTGTACTAAGTCCAGAACCAATTGGAGAAAAAAGCACATCCCTCACCGACAATACTGCAAGCTTTTAACTGCTCTAGAGACTGCAGAGGTTGGCTGAAAGCTGAGAGTGCGCTAGTCAAATAATCCCAACCTTACTTCTGCTTGGACTGCTACCTAGGGAAACCCAGTTAGAGGTCTGCATGGGCATGAAACTGAAGTCCGAACCTGGCCCGTACCCAAGACTTTGAGACCCAACCCAACGGAGACCGAATAGTACTGCCAAATTTAAGACCCGAACCCGAAATCGGTCAATCTCTTTTTCTCTCAGAGCGAGTAGACACACATGCACACACGGAGACGGATTCTCACAGACGCGGCTTTACAATGCTTTGCTCAGATGCTATGCGCTACACACATACGAGAGAGAGAACGAGTGAGCGGCAAAATGAGTTACGGATTTCTTCTAATAAAAATTAATTTAAAAAAATAAATTAATAATAATAATACATTTTCACTTATTAGAAAACAAATATGACAGGTCAAGGGAGGCACAGATCCAAAATGTTTGGGAACCCTTGCCTTAGGCAGTACTGTACTTCAAGTGAAGTGGGACACCTTCTATATATGAATTGCTTTCCTAAAGCTCTATACAAATGCAAGCAAGAAATTATTGTGTGTGTAACACCTGCTACAAAGCAGAGATTTAAAAAAACAGATGACCTATAAGGATAACTGGATTAGGTCCCTCCAGGATGTGCAGGGTTGAAGCCCTTATACTAAATAAAAAGACATAAAAGAAATTCAGATTTTCTATATGACCTTGTCACTGCACTCTTAGAACTTACATGAGGAACAAGTTCTGATAATTTCTATTATTAAGACAAAACAGTGCTGCCTACTATGACCACTAAATGATAATAAAGTGAAACTATTAAAAATGATACCTGCTGCTGCGTCTAAATGACTAAAGAGATGCAGAGGTTAGGTACTGTTTCTACGTATATTGAAGTAAATGTCTTAATTATCACTTATTGAAATGAAAGTGTTTTCATAACCTGAAATGAGACACTAATAAATATGTATAACTTAACAAAAATATTTATTGCACAACAATAAACTTGTTTCAGATACAAAGTACAAGCACTTTTATTTGGAACTTTTTTATATGGAACAAAACCAGTTAGGCAGCTCTGAAGTTGTGTTCATATCTTAATTTGAACTATGCAAGATCATCCAAGGCCAGATTGTAGAAGGAATAAGGAATGCACTTTCCTAATGATCTCTCATAAGCCCTTTATGTATGCCTAGTCCCAACCAAGATGACTCCCAGAATGAAAAGCCCCATCTGCCATTCAATCAACAAAGGGGTTCTCCCCCTTACCCACGATGACGTCACAACTGATTGACTTTTCCTAATTTAAATTTTCCGAGGGCTCAGTTTATCCACATGTGTACAGGGTGAACTGATGGGGAAAGGCAGTAGGGAATAAAATCCACCGAACCTGAGAAGGTTTGATCCAAGTCAAAGTTGAAGGGACAGCCTGAGCTGGAAGTGTGGAATAGCACAACCTGCAAGAAAATAGGAGGCAAGCACATTAAAACATATTCATCCCCATTTCAATCCTTCCTTCACTGACATTCACTATGGTTATCAGAAAAGACTAAAAACAATATTTGTAATTGTAATTCTTGTTAAAGCAACATCCTGTCAAAACAGTCAATAAAACATCTTTTTGGAAGTTTTAAAAACAAATTCTGAAAGTTAACCATGCTTTCCTCATTTATCTCTCCATTGGATTATTATACTTATGTAATGAAAAACATATGACACAAAAAGGCCACAAAGAGCCTGCATGTGTTTTATAAAAATATTATTTAATCACTGCCAGCTGATAAACATCACTAATCAACCGACACCTATCTTAATGAAAATGTGTCCACTCAAACATTTGGGGACATCAGTCCCCATATGACTGGCAACAACAATTAATAGTGCAAGCACACATTAGCTTATAACCTCATAAGGCAATTAATTAACTAACCTTCTTATCTGTGGCTTTCAAACCACTGCATCTAAAACTGTAGCTGTCTTGTGCTTTAAAATAACATAAAGGGAGAGTTTAGTACTGTCAATTGTGAGTCAACATGCCTGTGATACACCCCTTTTCATTTCTTGTACATTCCATGGTAACGGAATTTATTTATTGATACGTGATGAAATTAAGTAACCTTCACCAAATTTATTTGAGACATGCCGAGTAAGACTAGTATATTAGCAAAGAACTAAGCCAGTACCATTAACTAAGCCAGCCACAATACCATTTTTAGTTTATTAAAGTATTGATGGAAAAAGATGAATGAAGGACCTAGCTAAATAAAGGACCTATGTTTTTACTCTGAAGTCCTCCTTTAGAAGGAATCCTCAATCTGTATTATAATAAAATAACTAAGTTTACATGGATACATTTTCCAATAATGTTGTTATTATTATACTCTTCTTATTACTGTATTAGCCTAAAGATTTCACTTTAAAACTACGTGTTTCTGACACATTCACCATGAATATTCCTTTAGTGGGCAAAACCCCCCTTTACCAGATATTTAATGCAGTTGTTGCCATTGTACCCCATGAGCAATTCTGGTTTGTCTATTATTAAACTAGCTGACAGCAACAGAAATATGCCATTTATATAAGGCCTCTCAGTTTTAACAACACAAGATGACATTTCAGGTGTCTAATAACATACGGTAGTATATGGTACCACAATAAGTATATTACTTATTGTCTAAAACATCAAAAATGGGAGTTTGGGAATTTCCATTATACTTACTTGAGAAATTTCAGATTACTCTTCTCCACACAGTTCAGACCTCCAAAGTCCACGCAGTATACCTCTACTTTGAGGTCACTCACAATACGATGGATGACAACCCTATAGAACCACAAGCCACTGGGAGCCACACAGCCCACTTGGCCCACACGCACAAAGGGTTCTGGCATCTGGTAGCGCTTGGCCACTTCAGGACACGAGTAGCAGCATCTGAAAACACAGGAGAACCAGCTTTACAGTTCACCAGCACCTCATATACACAGCACATCACCACGCTCTTCTGCCTCTTGTGCTTCTCCTTCTCCTCATTACAGATACCTCCAGACACCTGGACACCACACGTAACCACCTTTCTCCCCAAACTCATCCTTCTCAGACTTGCTACACCGTCTACAAACTGCAATGAAGTGTATTATATATGGACATACAAAAATGAAAAACAATCTATAATTTGTATTACACTATAGATCTTGTTTCAATAGGTTGTGTCACTAATTTTACAGCAACGTTTGCAGAAAAAGCAGCCCATCAACAAGAAGGACAGGTAGGTAGTTTTTAAGTCATCCCTAGTAACTTTGTAGCTGGCACTGATTAACAGTTATTTCATTTAAGACTAGAATTATTGAGTTATCTCCTCACTTTCAATAGAATTCAGTTCATATGGTGATTACGAATCTACGATAGTCCCAAATCCGTTAAAGAACATGGAACTAAAAAACACAAATGTAAAAAAATAAAGTCTAATTAGCCAGCAAATCATGTAACTCAAAGCTGTAGCCTCTCAGCTGTAGGACAACTGGGGTCAGGCGCCTTTACTAGTCATGTTGGATGTTAGGTGGATGCTGCACATTGGTGGTGGTGGAGGGGAGTCCCCATTACCTGTAAAGCACTTTAAGTGAAGCGTCCAGAAAAGTGCTATATACAGTGGTGTGAAAAAGTGTTTGACCCCTTCCTGATTTCTTATTTTTTTTGCATGTTTGTCACACTGAAATGTTTCAGATCATCAAACAAATTGAAAAATTAGACAAAGATAACACAAGTAAACACAAAATGCAATTTTTAAATGAAGGTTTTTATTATTAAGGGAAAAAAAAATCCAAACCTACATGGCCCTGTGTGAGAAAGTGATTGCCCCCCCTGTTAAAACATAAATCAACTGTGGTTTATCACATCTTTGGAAAGCTGAGTTCAATTTCTCTAGCCACACCCAGGCCTGATTACTGCCACACCTGTTCTCAATCAAGAAATCACTTAAATAGGACCTGCCTGACAAAGTGAAGTAGACCAAAAGATCCTCAAAAGCTAGACATCATGCTGCGATCCAAAGAAATTCAGTAACAAATGAGAAACAGAGTAATTGAGATTTATCAGTCTAGAAAAGGTTATAAAGCCATTTCTAAGGCTTTGGGACTCCATCGAACCACAGTGAGAGCCATTATCCACAAATGGCAAAAACATGGAACAGTGGTGAACCTTCCCAGGAGTGGCCGGCCGACCAAAATTACCCCAAGAGCGCAGCGACGACTCATCCAAGAGGTCACAAAAAAACCCACAACAACATCCAAAGAACTGCAGGCTTCACTTGCCTCAGTTAAGGTCAGTGTTCATGACTTCACCATAAGAAAGAGACTGGGCAAAAATGGCATGGCAGAGTTCCAAGACGAAAACCACTGCTGAGCAAAAAGAACATAAAGGCTCGTCTCAGTTTTGCCAGAAAACATCTTGATGATCCCCAAGACTTTTGGGAAAATACTCTGTGGACTGACGAGACAAAAAAAAAACTTTTTGGAAGGTGTGTGTCCCATTACATCTGGCGTAAAAGTAACACAGCATTTTCAGAAAAGGAACATCATACCAACAGTAAAATATGGTGGTGGTAGTGTGATGGTCTGGGGCTGTTTTGCTGCTTCAGGACCTGGAAGACTTGCTGTGGTAAATGGAACCATGAATTCTGCTGTCTACCAAAAAATCCTGAAGGCGAATGTCCGGCCATCTGTTCGTGACTTCAAGCTGAAGCGCACTTGGGTTCTGCAGCAGGACAATGATCCAAAACACACCAGCAAGTCCACCTCTGAATGGCTTAAGAAAAACAAAATGAAGACTTTGGAGTGGCCTAGTCAAAGTCCTGACCTGAATCCGATTGAGATGTTGTGGCATGACCTTAAAAAAGCGGTTAAAGCTCGAAAACCCTCCAGTGTGGCTGAATTACAACAATTCTGCAAAGATGAGTGGGCCAAAATTCCTCCACAGCGCTGTTAAAGACTCATTGCCAGTTATCGCAAATGCTTGATTGCAGTTGTTGCTGCTAAGGGTGGCCCAACCAGTTATTAGGTTTAGGGGGCAATCACTTTTTCACACGGGCCATGTAGGTTTGGATTTTTTTTCCCTTAATAATAAAAACCTTCATTTAAAAACTGCATTTTGTGTTTACTTGTGTTATCTTTGTCTAATATTTCAATTTGTTTGATGATGAAACATTTCAGTGTGACAAACATGCAAAAAAATAAGAAATCAGGAAGGGGGCAAACACTTTTTCACACCACTGTAAGTGTGAGGAATAATTCTTATTATGTTGCTCTGGAGCCCCAAGGTCTGCCCACTCACCTCATCTGAAACATCATGTTCTCCAGGGCCCTGGCCTCGTGTGTGTCTGAGAAGCGGATGTAGAACTGGCTGGGAGACACCACTTTCTCTACCAGCACAGGCACAAAGGTTTCCTCCTGCCGTCGTGCAGCAGGTTGCAGACAACCACTCTGCATTGCATCTGGAGGGATCTTTGGCTCTTCTACCTGAGGCAACATGGGATGGAGCATGTCCAGCTTCTGCAGAAGACAACAGAAAAAGCGTGCTGAGTGAGAGAATTATGGGTTACTACAAAACTACTAATTAGATCACATTATACACACTCCCCACAATACCTGTGTTTCTTTTATGTGCTTCTTAACTGTGTCTTTAAATGACACATATCTCATACTAGTTGGAGGCAACCCTTTCTTAGCCATTGTTTGAATTTCCATTCATGATATTGCAGCAGTCCTGCATTATTTGCTCTAGACGTGTCTGTGAGGGTGGAAGGAAGAACAGGAGAGTTTAACGGCCTTCTAACGGCTTAATGGATTCCCTAAATGATGATAATAAATTTGTGGGATAACTGTTTAATGGCTGCTAATTACATTATTACTGTGTAGCAGCAAGGCTTATTAATAATACAGGAATTAAGTTTGCTGCTCCCTTGCCAGTCTCTCTCTCCCTCATCTAAGTGGTGCTGGACACAGAGAGGCCATTCCATGTGGTTCAGATATAAGGTGTTTTTCTTTGTGATAGTTTCCCGATAGGAACAACTCCCAAGGCTGAGATTCTCCCGCAAATCATCTCTGGTGCCTTACTGTCTGGGAAATTCCAAGGGAGTCTCATCCCAAGGTTTACAACCCAAGGTTAGAGAGCATTGATACTCATCCTCCACCTTGATCAGCCAATCAGGAACTGGTAGGGCAGGGTAACCACACGTTCAACCAATGAATGACCGTAGTTCCAAAAGATAAAAGAGGCAGCACAGGGCCTAGAAGGTGCCCCTCTAGGACATTCTCAGACTCAGCTCGGACAATCATGTGACAGCCAGTGTGTCCGAGCGCCAGGACTTTACTCTGTTCCAAGAGTCGAGACCGGAGGTCGCCGCGTGTAACCAAAGGATCCACCCGAGGTTAGCCCAGCAGCAAGCTTTGTGAACCCACCGCGGACACTCAGCTGATCAACAAGTGAACTACTGTTGGAACTGTGGACAGCTGAATATCAGTATTCAGGACTAGCGCTACATCAGGAACAAACCGGACTTCTTCCAGTCTAAAGAGTGTGACTTGCTTGGACATGCAGTCACTTTTCATGTGCATAAACTCTGCTAGTCCAGCCAGGACTAACTAGTCGGTCTTCAGAGAGTCACTGCCAGCGTGCCGCGGCAGGAATCTCTTCCTCCATCTCCCACACCTCCAGCTGCACCAGGACTGCTTGGCACCGGCCCAGAGGATGCCGATTGGATGCAGCAACAGCCTGTCGCTGTTTCTTTTTTTGTCCGCGGGAGATCTGAATCCACATAGATTGGATAAGTATTCAACATTCTGCATTACAGCTCGAGAATTTAATTGTTACCTCAACCCCAGTTGATATTAATTTAATTCCTATGAGTGAGGTACTTGCTTTGGAGTATCTAGCTTAGAAGTTGTAATCAAAGTTCATTAACGAAACTATATAAATGAATGGTATACTGAATGTATGTCTCTCTTGGTTTGTAACTCTTCGTATTGAATATATACTTTTTGTATTCTGCTAACCCTCACTATAAGGTCTGTCATGTTTATATGCACATTTTATATATTAATAAATGTATTCTCGTGTATTAGTGTCTGAGTGTGTGCGTTGTTATTCCGCATAGCCATTAAAGAATCATTTTGTGACTTACTGCTACAATTAATAATCCCAGTAAATGCACAAAACCCCTACAACTGTGTAGACTAAAGAACAGTCTTGTGTTCATGCAGGAAAGCAGGCCTCTACTGAAAAATCTCTGAAACTCCTCAAGCTCCAAATTATAAGAAAGGCCACAATTGTGGATGATTGCTTAAGGCTTTATTATAAATACAAGGTGAAAGATGTGTTCATTACACTAATTCACAAAAATCATAAGGACCTCCAAAGTTCCAAAAGTCACCAATTGTCCAACAGTCATTCCCAGCAACAAGGCTGGACAGCTTGTTCCAGACTCCCATAGTACTATTCACTTCAGGTTTTATAATGCACAAGTTCACATGAGACATTGGATATGTTTATCCTTATGCAATTAAGAAACACTCTATAATAATTGTTTTCAATGTTTGTGGCTACAGCACAAGAAATTTCAAGACAAAATAACCAGTGCTTCTGCGAATTACGGTACCTCACTATCTAAATCTAAATGACCTGAGAAAATGTGTGCACTTGCTATACACTTGATATGGGTGCTGGTCTGCTTTGTCTCTTCCAGTATTTGATCATGATTTCTTGGGAGAATGTATACAGTACCATTTCCTAGACAGCAGTGCAACAAGACTGGGTCTCCCACTGAAGGAGAATTATATTATGTCAGGTTTCAACAGGGGTGATATCACTTCTGTTAAACATTTGTTTCAGTCTGCTTTTCATAAATACTAGCCCACAAAAGTACCTGCAAATACTTGAACCCAATAGTAAATTCATTTAATAACCTTACTTATATAGAAAGGCAAATTAATTAAAATAATCTGTACGTATTTTACAAAATGATTAGCAATAATGAACACATATTTGAAGTAAGAGACAAGATGTAAAAAGGGTTAACTTAAGTCAGTTCTGCCTGAAAATTAGACTTCTAAGCAACAGTGGTTAATGGCAGGAAAGGGGGTTAACAGATAAGGATTCCAGATGCGAGCTAGGAACCCCCTGGGGGCGTAATCTTAAACTGACCATTTGGCCAGGGTCTCTTTACTGGCCAAATACCATGACCTCCCCCCTTATCATAACACCGAATGACGTCCGAAGCGGCAAGGAAGGACTATATAACCTAAAAGTTTGTACCAGCACATCGAACAATACTTTGGTTTTGTCGTTTCTTGCGGGAAACAAGACTTCAGCTTTATTGTTCCTTGCATGCAATAAACTCATCTGTTTAACTTCATCTCGGGACCCAGAACCTTATTCTAATGGGTGGTTTGCTGTAAGCCCAGAAGTTGGTCTGGCAGGCGGTGATTCGTGGTATTGTGTACAGGCGTTCGAAACTGGTGTATGCCTTAATTGCGCGTGGAGTTTTTGAACGGGTTTTGGACCTTTACCGCGAAATTCAGGACTGGTGTGGGCCTTAATTGCGCCCGGAGTTCTGAGGCTCAGGATCGGTGTGGGCCTTTAATTGCGCCCGGGGTTCTGAAACCGAGTGGTGCATTAAATGCATGTATAATCCAGGATTGGTGTGGGCCTTAATTGCGCCCGGGGTCCTGAGATTAGCTACGCCTTGATTGTGCAGGGATTGGCGTGGTGTGGTTTTTTGTTTCAAAGGGAACAGGAGAGAAGTAGAAAATATAAATGTATGTTTCTGGGGTTTTCCTTGTTTGTGAATACATATACACACACATGACACTAACATAAACACACCTCATAATAAAAGAGCAAAGCACTAAGTAGCAGGATCTAAGGACGCTGAGATCCGAGAATCGCCCTGATTGAGCTCAATGCTTAAGTCCACCCCGGGGTAAAAGCAGCGATTCTGGCATTCTGGGGATGATGAATTACTGATCAAGAAAGGGGGTTTTCGAGGTCTCGTTCCTTGCCTGTGAATAGTGCTGTGTAAGTCCTCTCTAAAGACTCTGAGAGGCATTTAGATCTGGAGGTAACAGACGCCTTAGCTGAATGAGTGCAGGAATGCACAAAATTTCCAAAGTGAAAGCATCCCCCTACTGTATGAGCTGTTACCTCACACACGACAAAAGTAAACTCTTAAAGAGACCGAACATGTGTGCTAACTGATGGTTTGAGAAAGTGGTGGAAGGGTCCGTTTATATATCGGAAAAGTGTAAGTTGACGGAAAAGAAGGAGAAAAATATGGGAAAAGTTTGTCAGAGGGAGTTTGGGGCGAAGACACCTGTAAAGAAAGCATATGCGTATTGATTGGCAAAAGCACAAGCATGTAGCTCCCACCCTGGTGCACGGCCGGCACCAGTGGTGGCAGATACATGAGAGAAAAAAAAAAGAAATTGGGATGTGCCTTCTTAAAAGTGTGTTTACGGGAAAAACAAAAATCCGAAAGAAAAGATACTTTACTCTTCTAAGGAAGAATTAGTTCCTGGTCGCACTGCACTAGTTAATGTGCTATATCCTGCTCTCCCAAAGAGGAACAGACAGGCAGGAAATGAAAATAATTGGGATCAATTCCCACAGTGACCATATGGGGTCTGACGGGGGGTCTGAGTGGGATGACACCTGGTACGAGTGAGATAGAGACGGAACAAGGACTCCCTTCTTAAAGGGAGGGCGCCCGCAGACCTGTACTCTCACCCGAAGTGGGAAAGGACTTGATGAAGCGGGGGTTGGCGCTGTTGATGACAGCGTTACTCTAACTGTCTCGCACCCCGTCGAGGGGGTCCACACTCGCACCTACCTTCCCTGATTCCCCCATACAGTCAAATCCAAAACTGGAAGATATTGACCGGTGGGCTAAAGTACCGCATCCGAAATTAGGAATGCAGCGAACCTGGAGTGCGCTTCAGGAATTAAAAGGATTCATGTAGAAGTGAAACAAGAATACAGCACATTGTAGTATGAAGAGAAAAATATATTCTCGATGTGTATGTGTGTTTTATGAATTTGTATGCCGGCATGTATGTGTGTAACTGTGAGTTTTGGTATACTAAATGACGGTGCGAGTGTGTTTAGCCAGCGGGACTGGCTAGAGACGTAACTAAAGAGACTTGACGAAAATCAACTTAAGGAGATTGGAAAATATAAGAGCGTCTAAAACGTATAAGTACAGTACAGGTGGACGTAAAAGGAGTTAGATAAACAGTTTTTGTATGTATATACAATTAGTTGTAATAGTGGAAACAAGTTGGATTTATTCGAATGTCTCGAAACCAGACATGCTGAAACACTGTAGGTTTAGAATCGAGACAGGGGAGAATAAACAGTCTTGTGAGAAGATCTGTTTACCTAACGATTAGATCCTGTAAATCCCTTGTAGCCTCCCTAAGCCTGTCCCAGTCCAGTGGATAAAAATGTACTGTTAATGCGGTGTTGGTTTCTCTTTTAGGGGATACTGGAGCACTACTGTCATGCTTGTTTCACTCCTCTGTTCAACAGTGTGCTATAGAGTAATGTATATGGGGAGATGGCAGGAGGCCACAGGAGTATTGGGGCAGCAAGTTTTACTTGCTGAGTACCAGATTTGAACATTCACGTGCACTTATCACACGAATGTGGGTGGTTTTATCCCAGATCTATTGGGTTGGAATATTATGCATTACAAAGAATGACTATCCAGAACAGGGTATCACGTGGCTTTAACTGACTGTGATCACTCAGTATGTTGATGGTATTCTGAGTGCTTCCCCTGACGAGGAAACCCACAAGTCTGAGTTGCTTCAGGTTTAGAGTTTCTAATAGTAAGCAGTTATAATAAGGCGCTTTTGTGTCTAGCATTGTGTAATTTTAACAGGGCCTGGGTGCATTGTTTTTACGGGGTAAGCACAACTTTTAACAGATCTGCTTAAGGGGGGAGTGCAGTACAAGGACAAGATTGCCTTGGTTCCAGCAGCAAAAGCCGCCTGTAATAATTTGAAACAAGCTCTCTTACAGGTGCTGAGGCTGGGGTTTCCTCAGATGGATCAACCATTCCTTTGTATGTAAGTGTGGACAAAGGGTTCTGGGCAGCTGTGCTGACGCAGGAGCATGGAGGTAGGCACTATTATATCATTAGATGCTGTAGCCAAAAGGTGGGGGACCGGGAAAATTTAAGAAAATGTAATACTGTTTACTGATGGGTCCTCTCTGATGCATGAGGAAGAACAGAGAACGGGCTGAGCTGTTACAACAGAATTCAAGGTGCTAACAATCAGAAAAATGCCCCTCCACTGCCTCAGCGCAGCAAGCCAGTTAAGAGCATTGATGAAAGATTGTAAAAAGAAAGATGTTAAAGGGTTACTGTATATGTATATAATGTATGTATTTGTTGCATGTAGGCCACAATTCTGGATGGCTATGGAGAAATAGGATTCTCTCACAACAGCAGGGACTCCAGTTAAGAATACTGGGCTTGTCTCTGAACTGATTTGTAGTTTTACAGCTGCCGACGGAAACAGCTGGAGTAAGGTGTAAATAACACAATAAAGAACTCCAGTAACTCAAGGTAACAACCATGCAGATGCAGATGCCAGATGAGCGGCACTGGGAGAGCGGGAGTCTGAGACCCCTGTGAATCCTCTATTGGGGAAAAGGGAGAATTCAGGTTGAGGCCTTTAATAGATGTTTAATAGTAGTTAGAACAAATGTGTAAAGAATGTGGGGTTGTATGATGATGGGATGTGGGCTGGCGCATACCCAAGTGTATGACAAAGATGATCCCGTGGTACGGACTGCCCTGCCCCTTGGATACTGATCTAGGGGCATACTACACTGGGAAGGTGTGCCAGGCTATAATTGCCTCACTAGGGGTAAGTTGGAAGTCACATTGCCCCCATCACCCACAGTCTGAAAGACCAACAAGGAAATATCAACTGAAGGAACACCGTGGGTAGGTGCTCTACCTGCGGTCCTGTGCGGTTTGCGGGCTGGAGCAAACAGAACTGTGAGACTGAGCCCATTTGAGATCATCACGGGCAGCCAAAGAAACTCCCTGGAGGCCAAGTTTGGCTAACGGACTGTTGAATTTACTCTCTATTGCAGTATTGTAGGTTTGTTAACTGAAGCGGTGCACAGGACTCGTGAACAGGTGCTGGACAATTGGGGACCTCCAGAAGAGGGGAGACACGACCGGATACCTTGCGAGTGGGTGTAGGTGAAGAAGAGATACCCTGCCAGATGTTGCAATCCTGCTGGGAGGGACCATATCAAGTGCCACTAACTACTGACTGTGCCATCTGAGTGACAGGATGAGATCGCTGGATCCGGGCATCGCACTTTCACCGATCTACGGCACCAGAGACTGAGTGAACAGAAAGAAGGATGTCGTTACCATTTCTGTGTCTGATGCTTCCTAAGACCAACAGTGTGCTTGTTAGGCCTGAGGAGCATTATTGGGGATTTGGTATCAATACATTCCGCGTGTTGGCATATCTATCAGCCAAAAAATGATAATCGGAGTTGGGTCAATATTGCTATTCCAAGATCCTGACGATAGATCTCAACATGGCTGAGGTCTGCGTTTGGGTCCTGGGGTAGGACTTTATGTATTTGTAGGATTAGGGTTGTTTTATATGTATAATTGTAACTATCACTTGTACAAAAACATCAATAACATCTTGTTGTAACCATGGAACGCACAATGTCATGGTAATGCATGCCTGTACATCTAAAAAGGAAAGATCTGCCCTGACATTGTATGTGTAAAAATAGGCAGTCCTTATGTGTGCCATTTTTATAAGGGGGGAATGAAGTAAGAGACAAGATGTAAAAAGGGTTAACTTAAGTCAGTTCTGCCTGAAAATTAGACTTCTAAGCAACAGGGGTTTATGGCAGGAAAGGGGGTTAACAGATAAGGATTCCAGATACAAGCTAGGAACCCACTGGGGGCGTAATCTTAAACTGACCATTTGGCCAGAGTCTCTTTACTGGCCAAATACCATGACCCCCCCCTTACTATAACACCGAATTACGTCCGAAGCAGCAAGGAAGGACTATATAACCTAAAAGTTTGTACCGGCACATCGAACAATACTTCGGTTTTGTTGTTTCTTGCGGGAAACAAGACTTCGGCTTTATTGTTCCTTGCATGCAATAAACTCATCTGTTTAACTTCATCTCGGGACCCAGAACCTTATTCTTTCTGTTACAACATATTTATTACCTGTACTGAATTATAACTACTGTACTGTTAATTATTAAGTTCTTGTACAAATTTCCTCAGTGAAGAAAGAAAAGTAAATACTACTAGTTAATACATTTTACTTTACTGGCTCATACAAATAAAAACAGATTGAACTGCTGTACAGCAGTGGTCTGATTAGGTCCACTGTCTGTTAACAAGTTACCTGGTACAGCGCCTTTGTCATGAATCGAAGGCCCGATTCTGAACCTACAGTCTGATCCAGTTCCAACCCCAGGACATTCTTCTCCCACTGGGAAATGTCAGAGAAAGAGATGTTCCTGTTGGAGGGATTCAAGGACTGGAACGATGCACAAGCTTGGGATCCAGTACTCGTTTTCTTCTCTGTAGAAGCAAAACATGACATCTGTATATGAACAATTATATATAGTGCTATATTCAGTACTACTGAGTTTCAATTGAGAATGTTGGAAGAAGGTGAAAATTTTACTAGACATGCCAACACCAAAAAAACAAAACAAATAAGAATAACATTCTGCTAATTTAATGTCATTTACCAAACCACTTTATACCATACGGTGTTGCAGGAAGCCAGAGCCTACCTGGCAAGCAACAAGCACAAGCCAGGGTACAACCTCGCAGGGCAAGTGCAAGCCTATCATACATGGGGACAATTTGGAGGCCACAGTAAAGGCCAAGGGGGGAAATTTGGCCCAGACACCAGAATAACTCCCTACTCTTTTCAAGAAATGCCAGGGGATCTTTAATTCCCTTGGTTTAACGTCTCATCTGAAAGACGGGGCCCACTACAGTATAGTGTCCCCGCCACTATACTGGGGGCATTAGGACCCACACAGACCACAGGTTGGGTGCCCCCCGCTGGCCCCACTAACACCACTTCCAGCAGCAACGAAAGCTTCCCAGGTACTGACCAGGCACAACCCTGCTTGGCTTCAGTGGGTAGCCAGTTGAGAGCTGCAGGGTGACATGGCTGCTGGCTTATAATTTAAAATATTACCCAAATTACATAAACATTATTTATTAATATATTAAAATGGAAGACAAAATTTCCACCATTTTTAGATTTTAATATGCACCACTTTTTTCAAAGAAATGTAAATGTATTACAGCCCGTTCACAATTATGTGAATACTTTTTACACAAATGGTAATAACAACATCCAGACATGCTATAAAATGGGATGTGTCTCACAAAACAGATCTTAAATGACACAATTTCATGTGTAATTCACAATTTGTCTAAACAATTAGGTGATCAAATCCCCAGAAATACAGTAAAAAATAATGTGGTGAAAAAATAAGTACACCCCCTTAAGATTTTATAGCTGAACATGTTGACACATATTTGACCCTGACTTGGTTCTAAGCTCCAATACATGATAAAACTAACTTAATTTAACAAATAAAACACAAAAGTCCGCTTTATCATTATTTAAAAAAACATCCAGCATTCAATATATTTGTGTGAAAAAGAAGGTGCACCCCTTAATTCAGCAACTTGTGACACCCCCTTTAGCAGCTAACTTGATCTTTTTTCCTGAAAGATCTTATCTGTCTCTGACATAGACTGGGAGGCATTCACAGAACTGCTTCAACTCTATAAGTTTGAGGGCTTTCTTGTATGCACAGCAGTCTTTAGGTCCTACCACAGCATCTCTATGGGGTTTAGGTCTCGGCTTTGACTTGGCCATTCCAAAATCCTGAATTCCTTCTTTCAGAGTCATTCTGTCAAAGATTTGCTTTTGTGTTTTGAATCGTTATCCTGTTGCGTTATCCACTTTCAGTTCAGCTTTAGTTATTGGACAGATGGTCTCACATTTTCCTCTGGAATACTCTGGTATAATGTGGAATTCATGGTGGACTCAATGACAGCAAGGCATCCAGGTCCTGAGGCAAGAAATCAGTCCCAAACCATCACCCCCCATCAACATGCTTGATGGATTGTATGAGGTTTTTCTGGTCAAAGCAAGTGTTTTGGTTTTCAACAAACATGATGTTTTGCATTATGGCCATACAATTCCACTTCTCATTAATTTGCTCAAGCCCATCATACAGTCAGATATTGTAGAGCCATGGTTCAAAAATTATGGTACGCGGAATGCCCCCAGGTGGTACACCAGATGACCCTGGAAATTTGTTGTGTGCACTGAAAATCTGGGATGGGTTTTCATATTTTCTATTTTAATAAAATTAATTTATGTGTCAAATGCGTAGCCTACGTACTACGATACAGCACGCACTAATACTTGAGAGCACACAAGAGCTACTATGTAATTCTATGCCATTGTATAGGAATGTGTGCTACGAACGTAAGCGGCCAATTGTATTTAAAAAAAAGAAATAGGGAGGTAGGAGAATGTGTGTGGTTTTGGAACAGTGGAAATCTTGTGAGCCCAGGAAAGCGTGATAGATAACAGAAAGATATTTAAGGACTGTTCTAGGTTAATTTGAGAAAAATACACAGAGCATCTCTGTTTCAATCCATGCGCATGAAATAAAATCTTATTTTAACTTCTGAAACGGACTCCTGAAACGAAAACAGGGAAAACGCAAACTTGCAGATTTGTGAAGAACGTTGTTTACCACTGGCAAAAGAGCTGACACGTATTATGTGTGGAGAAAAAGCTGCTAAACAGCTCGACCTGCTGTCCCCTTCGAAAGACGCACTCACAGAATTATTGATATTGATTATTCTGTCACTTGCAGAATTGGTCCTCACACTGATTGCATTCTCATTCAATAACCTTTTTTACCAACAGGTGAGTGGAGTTGCCATGGGCACCAGAATGGGACCCAGCTATACCAATATTTTGTTGGCTGGGTAGAAGAACGCTTCTTTGCTTCCTACACTGGCTATGTCCCTGACCTCTACAAGCGATACATTGATGACTGCGTCAGTGCCACCACATGCTCCAACGACCAGCTTGAGTGCTTTCTGCATCATTTTACCAACTTCCACCCGTTCCTCAAATATACGGTTAACATATCTTCCATTACTCTTCCGTTTCTAGACATCAACTTCTCCATCAACTACCCCGACTCTCTACTTCGGTCTATTACAAACCCACGGATTCACACAGCTATCTCCTGTATAGCTCATTTCAACCCAAACACACTAAAAACTCCCTATCCCTTTTCACAGTTCCTTCGGCTACGATGATTGTGCAGCGATGACATCGACTTCCAGAACCAAGCCCTCAAAATATGCTCCTTTTTCATCAACAGAGGATACCCCAGCAGTGTTAATTGACAGGGCCCTTGCCCGAGCCCAAAACACCCATCAACCCATCCCATCAACACCCATCAACCCAATCAGGAACTCCCGCCGTAACAACCGCATTCCTTTAGTTCTTCCCAACCACTCCAACACAGTTACTATCCCCAGGACTATTAACGACAACTTTTCCATCCTACAGGATGATCCCTCCATTGGGGCCCTCTTTTCTGACCGCCCCATCAACTCATATCGCTGACCACCTAATCTGCACAACCTTCTTGTTCACAGCTCCCTTGACCGCCCTCAGCAACCATCCACACCAGGCACTTTCCCTTGCAACACAGCTTGCTGTATCACCTGCAAGTACACATCTAACACCACACTCATTCAAGGCCCCTCAGGACAATTCCGGACCAACCCGATGGCATCTTGTACCTCCAGCATCCTTTTTTACTGTATCTCTTGCAGTAAATGCCCAGCCATCTACATTGGAGAAACAGGAAGGAGACTCGGAGACCACTTCAGAGAACATGTCAGGGCTGTGAAGATTAAAGATCTCTCCAAGCCCATTGTTTCTCATTTCACCTCTGACGGCCATGACCACTCTAATCTCTCCGTCTGTGTTCTCAAAGACGGTTTTCCAAACTCATACATCAGAAAGACTACAGAAACAAAAATTATCCTGCAGCTAGGATCACACCTTCCTCCTTCTCTTAATGACAGACTACTTTTCTTCTAAATTTTCTCCATTCATTGGAAGTTTCAATTCACACCTTACTACACCTATTCTGACTTCACACTTCTTGATTGGCCTCTCTTTCTGTCCCCTGCTCCCGCCTCTCGCTCCTCCTCTCTCCCAGCCTTCTCCTTCTCCCACTACATTACCTTTGCTGACTGCCTCGTCTTTCTCACACCTGAAGAAGGCTCCACGGCCGAAACGTTGTGTTTTCTTTCTTCTTTTTTTCAGCATGGAATAAACCTATTACTTGTTCCTTTGCAGCCTACGCATGCTGACGCAGCAACCCACCTGAATTACTGATATGGCAGATGATGTCAAAAGTACGCTGATAGAGCACGTTAAGATGAGCAGACGCTTTTCACTGCAATTAGATGAGTCCATAGATGCCTTTGATTTGGCCAATTTGCTCGTTAACGTTAGATACCAGTTTGAGTGTATGTCCCATGAGGTCTTTCTGTTTTGTAAGCCACTACCAACAAGAACTACAGGAGAGGGCATATTTCGGCTTCTAAATGAATTTATCGAAGAGAGTGGCATTGACTGGATAAAATGCGCCGTCTGCGTCTGTACTTAATGTACAGACGGTGCTAGAGCAGCATCCACCGCAAGGCCTTGGCGGTCAAGAAAATGCCTGAGGATTTAAAATCTGTTAGACTCTGTTGTGAATTGTATCAAGGCTCGACCAGTGAATTCATATCTGCTTTGCTCGACTTAACAGGCTCACCCCTCTCACTGAAATGGTGCTTTTTTATTGTTTATTTTTAATTGTTGTTGTTGTTGTTGTTGTCATTCTGTAAAAGACCTTTGAGAAGCCACCTTTAAAGCCTCTATATCAAATGACTTCTTCTTCTTCTTCTTTTTCACAGCCTTAGTCCCAGACTGTCCTGGGGTAAGCTGCTTTGGTTGCTCTTCTCCATTTGTCTCTGTCGAGTACATCTTCCTCACTCACTTCACATACAGTGCCTTGCGAAAGTATTCGGCCCCCTTGAACTTTTCAACCTTTTGCCACATTTCAGGCTTCAAACATAAAGATATAAATTTTTTATTTTATGTGAAGAATCACCAACAAGTGGGACACAATTGTGAAGTGGAACGAAATCTATTGGATTTTTGAAACTTTTTTAACTAATAAAAAAATGAAAAGTGGGGCGTGCAAAATTATTCGGCCCCCTTGCGTTAATACTTTGTAGAGCCACCTTTTGCTGCGATTACAGCTGCAAGTCGCTTGGGGTATGTCTCTATCAGTTTTGCACATCGAGAGACTGAAATTCTTGCCCATTCTTCCTTGCAAAACAGCTCGAGCTCAGTGAGGTTGGATGGAGAGCGTTTGTGAACAGCAGTTTTCAGCTCTTTCCACAGATTCTCGATTGGATTCAGGTCTGGACTTTGACTTGGCCATTCAAACACCTGGATACGTTTATTTGTGAACCATTCCTTTGTAGATTTTGCTGTATGTTTGGGATCATTGTCTTGTTGGAAGATAAATCTCCGTCCCAGTTTCAGGTCTTTTGCAGACTCCAACAGGTTTTCATCCAGAATGGTCCTGTATTTGGCTGCATCCATCTTCCCCTCAATTTTAACCATCTTCCCTGTCCCTGCTGAAGAAAAGCAGGCCCAAACCATGATGCTGCCACCACCATGTTTGACAGTGGGGATGGTGTGTTGAGGGTGATGAGCTGTGTTGCTTTTACGCCAAACATATCGTTTTGCATTGTGGCCAAAAAGTTCGATTTTGGTTTCATCTGACCAGAGCACCTTCTTCCACATGTTTGGGGTGTCTCCCAGGTGGCTTGTGGCAAACTTTAGACAAGACTTTTTATGGATATCTTTGAGAAATGGCTTTCTTCTTGCCACTCTTCCATAAAGGCCAGATTTGTGCAGTGTAAGACTGATTGTTGTCCTATGGACAGACTCTCCCACCTCAGCTGTAGTTCTCTGCAGTTCATCCAGAGTGATCATGGGCCTCTTGGCTGCATCTCTGATCAGTCTTCTCCTTGTCTGAGCTGAAAGTTTAGAGGGACGGCCAGGTCTTGGTAGATTTGCAGTGGTCTGATACTCCTTCCATTTCAGGATGATCGCTTGCACAGTGCTCCTTGGGATGTTTGAAGCTTGGGAAATCTTTTTATATCCAAATCCGGCTTTAAACTTCTCCACAACAGTATTACGGACCTGCCTGGTGTGTTCCTTGGTCTTCATGATGCTCTCTGCGCTTTCAACAGAACCTTGAGACTATCACAGAGCAGGTGCATTTATACAGAGACTTGATTACACACAGGTGGATTCTATTTATCACCATCAGTCATTTAGGACAACATTGGATCATTCAGAGATCCTCGCTGAACTTCTGGAGTGAGTTTGCTGCACTGAAAGTAAAGGGGCCGAATAATTTTGCACGCCCCACTTTTCATTTTTTTATTAGTTAAAAAAGTTTCAAAAATCCAATAGATTTCGTTCCACTTCACAATTGTGTCCCACTTGTTGGTGATTCTTCACATAAAATAAAAAATTTATATCTTTATGTTTGAAGCCTGAAATGTGGCAAAAGGTTGAAAAGTTCAAGGGGGCCGAATACTTTCGCAAGGCACTGTACCTCCATATCTTTTCTCACACAATCTATCCATCTCTTTCTAGGCCTGCCTCTTCCTCTGTTACCTTCCACCTCAAATTCCATTACCCTCTTTGTTACTTCCTCAAAGTCCCTCCTCATGATATGTCCATACCACCGTAACCTCGCCTCTCGCATCTTCTCAACCACATCCACCACCCTACATCGTCTACGGATTTCTTCATTTCTGATCTTATCCTTCATTGAAATCTGCAGAATCCATCTCAACATCCTCATTTCAGTTCTTCTCATCAAGTTCTCTTCCCTCTTTCCAACTGCCAAGCATTCAGCTCCATATAGTAGTACAGGTCTAATCACAGTCTTGTACATTTTGCACTTTAACTTTCTGGGAATTTTCCTGTCACAGATTATTCCAGTTATTTCTCTCCACTTGTTCCATCCAGCTTTCACTCTTTGTTTTACTGCCTCGAGTGTTTCTCCTCCCTTTACCAGTTTTGATCCAAGTTATTTAAAGTCATCAACTTGTTTCAGTTTTCCTCCATTTGTCTCCTCAACATTGGTCATAGTATCTCTTCTTCTCTCCATTACCATTATTTCAGATTTTTCTGCATTCATTTTCAGTCCACCCTTTTCCAGACTCCTCTGCCTTTTGAACACTTTCTCCTGTAGTTCTACTTCTGAGTCTGCCATCAGTGCCACATCATCAGCAAAGATGAGTTCCCAAGGCACTTCTGTTCTTACCTCCTCTGTCAGTGTGTCAATAATGTTTATGAAAAGGAAAGGACTTAGTGCTGATCCTTGGTGTACTCCAACTGTGATTTCAAACTCTTTTGTCTCTCCCTGTTGTGTTATCATCTTCGTAGTTGCATCTCTATAGGTTGCTTGAACTAACTTCACCATGCTTTCTGGTACTCCTTTCTTCCTCAAGCACCAATACACCACCTCTCTGGGCACACGGTCATATGCCTTCTCCAAGTCCAGAAAGGCCACATACAGCTTTTTCCCTTTCTCTAGTGTCTTCTCCTGTAACTGTCTCATCACAAAAATGGCATCTGTTGTGCTTTTCCCCGCTGAGAATCCAAATTGTGAGTTGTGGATCCTGATTATCTTCCTGAGTCTCTTGTCCAGAATTTTTTCCAGGATTTTCAATCCATGTTCCAGAAGTTTTATTCCTCTATAGTTTTTACACTCCATTGGGTCTCCTTTCTCCTTGTAGATGGTAACCATACTGCTTTTTGTCCATTCTTCTGGAATTCTCTCTTCCTTTGCAATATTGTTTAGCAATCTCGTCAGCCACTGAATCCCCTCTTCATCGAGGTTCTTAAAGTGTTCTGCTGCTATTCCTGATGGTCCAGTTGCTTTGCCCACTTTCATCTCTTTGATAGCTTCTGTCACTTCCTTTACTGAAATTTCTTGGATTGGTCCACACACTACGTCTGCCTCCACTAGGTTCTCTCCCTCTCATTTTCTACATTTAACAGATTTTTGAAGTACTCCAGCCATCTTTGCTTGATCTGTTCTTCTTTAATCAAGACTCTGCCTTCTCCATCCTTGAGTACCGCCACCCGGATAATATCTTTTTTCTGTCTCGCTCTATGTTTAGCAATCTTGTAGATTTGGTCCTCTCCTTCCTTTGTTTCAAGTTTCTCATACCATTCTTTCCAGGCTCTTTCCTTTGCTCTTGCTACACTTCTTTTTGCTACCTTCTTTAGTCTCTTATATTCTTGTAATTCTCCAGTGCCATCTTTCAGTGCCTTGTATGCTTTTTTCTTTTCCTTCAGTGTTTCCTGAACTTCCATATCCCACCACCACTCTTCATTTTCCCTCGGTCTGCCTCCTCTTGTCTTTCCACAAACCCTGGTAGCAGCCTCTTCTAGGATGTGGCTCATCTCAGTCCACTCTTCTTCAACTGAAGGCTCCTCTGTTTCCTCTGTGTTGTTTTTCATTTCTTTCACCAGCCTGTTGAAATCTACTTTGTTTTCTCTCAGTTTCCACACTTTTGTTCGTGCTGGGTGTTTCCTCTGCCTTATTCTTCGCTCCTTCAATATTGTGATGTCCATCACCAGTAGCCTGTGTTGTCTGGTAACAGCCTCATAGGGCAGGACATTAGCATCTTGGACTTTCGCTCTATCAATTCTTCTCACTAATATGTAATCTATTTGGGTATCATGGCCTCCACTCCTGTATGTCACCTTTTGCTCATAATTCTTCGTGAACCCTGTGTTCACTGCAAACAATTCAAGAGCTTGGAGTGTTTCTAGTAGCCTTCCTCCTTCTTCATTTCTCTCTCCTAGCCCTCTCTGACCATGTTCATCTGGATAATCTGGGCATTTCTCTCCTAAATGTGCATTGAAGTCTCCTCCAATTACCACCATTTCATTTCCTGGGATTCTGCTAACCACTTCTTCGAGATCTTCCAAAAAGCTATCCTTTTCCTCCTGTGGTCTTCCTACCTGTGGTGCATATACAGAGATGATATTCCATAACCCACTCTCAAAAGCCACCTGTACATTGATAATCCTGTCTGAGTGTCTAACCACCCTCACTATCTTGTCTGCTAGGTCTTTGCACACTATCACACCCACTCCATTCATTTTGGTACTCTTTCCAGCATATAGAATCTTGTATCCCTCTCCTAGGTGTCTTGAGCTGTTTCCTTTCCACTTGGTTTCTTGCACACACAAGATCTCCACTTTTCTCCTTGCCATAGTTTCAACCAATTCTCTCCCTCTCCCTGTCATGGTGCCAACATTCCAACTCCCCACTCTCATTGACTTAACATTCCTTCCAGGCCCCTTCACCTTGTTTCTTTTCTGTAGCCCCCACTCTACAGTTTTCCCCACAGTAGCATAATTTCCATTAGTACCCTGTTGGGACACAGCACTAATGGCGGACGTTGTTAACCCGGGTCCCGGCCGATCCGGTATGTGCTTTGTATTCTTTGCAACCATGGTTTTGGCAAGATGGTTTTACGTCGGATGCCCTTCCTGACACAACCCTTTTAGTCGCCTCTTACGACAGGCAGGGATACCCAGGAGGTATTCTGATCCCCCTCCCGAGGGATCTCTATATCAAATAACGTTTTGTTATTATTATTATTATTATTATTATTATTATTATATTTATTATATGTGAGTGTGTGTGTGTGCGCATGCTCATGTTGGTCATTGAGATTTTCTGTGGCTCCTATGAGAAGATGACTTGTAGGTGGTACTTGGATGCTTTGGTTTGATCAGGGGTGGTACTCGGTCCAAAACGTTTGAGAATAACTGTTGTAGAGAATTTGGTAGGGTGCCCTTTCCTAGGTAGACTGGCAATTGTTTTGAATTTTATCTATTTGTAGATTGTGTTTTGTAAACTTTCAAAGTCTGATAAGCAGCAACAATTCTTTTTCTAGGACTGTGGCAAGTTTATTTTGATATGGACATGAAGTATTTCCACAATCCTAAATAATTAATACCAAACTGATAAAGTTTCTGATTTAATCTGCAGGTGGAATCACTTTCTGATGATCAAATAATCACTAGTTTTGGTCTACCCGATTCTACAATTCTACAGATGAAGAACTATGATGTGCACTTACTTTTTCATAAGATATTGAATGCTGTCCGAGTTTCTAAATAATGACAAAGTACTTTTGTGTGTAGTCACAATGAGGTTAGTTGTATCTACTATTAGCACCTACGTTTTTTACTTACTTTCACCTACTATTTACCTAAGTAAAGGTAGAATATGTTAAACCATAAAATCTTAAAGGGTGTGCGTACTTTTTCACCATACTGTAAGTATTACTGTGCTGGATGTTACAACATTCTAAAGAATTCTACAATTAAAAAAAAAACAATCAAATTTCTTATTACTGTTGTCTTGAGTAAAACTGTAAGACAGAAAAATACTGAACATTGCAAAACAATATTATTTTATCTAACTTACACTACATGTAACTTATCTGGACTTCTCTCTCTCAATCAACAACAGCAAATGTCCTACAGAAAGTTAATTTCACTACTGTAAGACTTCACTGGACTTATCAAAACCTTCAGCAGACCTTAAAAACAAGTGGGCTAGGATGAGGCATACCTGCTGCAGATAGTATGAGATTGTAAGCAAGTGTGCATGTGTAGGAGAGTGTGTAGGAGAGAGTGTGCAAGATTGTAAGTATGTGTGTGTGTGACTGTATGTATGAACATGTGAGAGAGTACGTGTTTGTGTGTGAGCTATCGGCGAGTGGCTGCTTACGCTGAAGAGCCTCCATCTGCTCAATGTCCATCACTATTAGCTGGTTGTTATTCTCCCCTCCTGCCATGGTCAGGTGGAGGGTGTCACTCAGGGAGCTCACCAAGTCTGTGACACTCAAGAACCCACACTGGGAAACAGGTAGGTCTTCTCCAAACATTTTCTGTAAATGGAAGAAATAAAAATAGTAACAGTGTTTACTTATGTCCTTTTATAACATCAAGTAGTAAAAAATAGTACTTGGAATAGATTTCAGTGAATTATTAAAATGATTTCAGTCTTATAAGCCATACAGCCTAGGTTGCCTATAAAAGGCCTCTCCTGTTTATGAAGTTCAAGTACAGAATGTGTCTGAATGCGTAGACTGCAAAGGAACATGTAAAGATTTATTCCATGCTGAAAGAGAGAAGGAGATTTACCTGTAAGTCATATACTGTTAGGTTTAGACAGCACAATTAGCTCTCTTTTTCGCCTTTTAGGTGTTACATAAGATTTGAATAATTGGTAGAAGTATGGGGCTTTTGGTTGGTCAGGATGTAGTTCTTTGAGATGCCCCATTTATAAATAGATTAACTTGTACATTGAATTTTGCATTGTGTTTTGTTAGTTAATAAATATCTGTTTTAATATTGGACTGATTTATTACTCTTTTCACCAAAGCTGTGCCAGAGAACAAAGAACTCTAATTATACCAACCACTCATGTATATTTGTGACATAACTTTACAATTTGGGAGTTATGATTATTTATTTTAAATTATTAATAAACCTGCTCATTCATTATCTGTATTTTCTCATTCTAATCTTAATTGTATACACATCTAGTGCAGAAGGACAATTTTTCATTTTTATGTTTGGCTACATATACTGACAATATAGCTTACTATGCGAAATTACCTTGAATTCTCCTGGAAGGCTCTGCACTAAAACACCCTCTGGCTTTTGAGAGACAACCTGTAGGATAAAAGCATATCAACCTATTTCTAAAAGAAAAGGATAAAACAAATTGCTATTAGGGCTCCCTTCCTCCATGAAAAACAAGAAAAACCTATAAGACCTTTTTCACATCTATTAAAAGCAGAAATACCTAAAACAGAGGGAGCATATGAAGGGACACAATCCAATAGGTCTCTCTTAAAACCATGCCTATTCAATTACTGGAAACAATGCTTTATTTACCATATATAATTGGCTCCATTAGCTGTAATCAAAGCTGTTGTCCTCTAGACTTTTGTATTTCTTTATTTTAAAAACTATGCTAGATTTATATCTATTTTAGATTACACCCAAGACTTCTCTGGATTTCGAACACAGGCAACACCAAACACATCTGCCATGTGGTGCTAGATATAACATTCATGTGCCGTGCAAAACCGACTTAAGAGAACTCAGAGTTTTTTACCTACTTTTTTACCTGCCTGGGAACTGATGTAAAGAATTTTCTTATTAAAACACCTATATTTGAGACACGATGCTTCAGATGTCAATAACTTCGCAAAACAAATGACACAGAGCCTTCTAACCACAAGCATATTAAAAGATCGCAATTTGTGAACATTTTCACAACTTTTATATAAACAACATCTAGTACCTGGTCTCACTTTCAGAAACCTTATGTTGTATAAAGCGGATCCCAGGTGTAAGCGAGTTCATAATGCGAGAATTGTTATTCCTATGTATGTGAAACACCTGACCATATAAAGCAGAATAACACAAACTCATTGGATTCAGCCTCTCTTTAATTTAACTTTAATGTAATTAATTTAATTAAACTTTAATTTAACTTGAGAAACTCTTTCTCAATTTTCTGTTTTTACTCAGATAAGAATAAACTACAGTACCTACGATACTACTTTGATAGGAGGAACGATGTTCTCAATAGCCTTTTCGCCACAGTATGCATTATGTTACATTTTTTACACATTGGTCGAAGGATTCCAAAGACTCTCAAAAACCTAAAAAATGTAACATAACACTGTAGGTGACACCCATGTCTGTCCTGGATAAAGAAATTAGAAAATGGATGGACTGATGGATTTATACTTGAAAAAAACATTCCAATTGAAATGCAATTTGGAATAAATTATTAATAAAATAAAAAATGAACATGAGTTTGCAAACGTGGATACTGTCAATGGCAGGGGTAAAAACAAGCCTTAAAACAAAACTGTATATATATTTTATAATTATAATCAAGAATATCAAAGTTGTATTAAAAAGCACACTGAAACATGCACTGAAGCGTGCAAAAAGATCTATGTTTAATCACAGTCAAAACACAAGTTATACTTTTAACAAATTGTCCCTTGTTCCTTTGTGTATTTCCTAATTGCAGCGGGGGGAGAGTGTGTGGGGGAAGGTTTAGGCTGCAACTAAATTGGGACTCTCTATTCTTCACACCTGAAACACTGCGTTTTTCTTCCCTTTTCAGCATGGAATAAGCCTTTACTTGTTCCTCTGCAGCCAACTTGTGCCGATGCAGCTCCCTACTTGAACTCTCGGTTCTCGACTGAGAAGGCTTGGAGAACTTAACAACCATTTTATTTTCTTTGTGATACAAGTTTGAAGTGCGATGACAAATTAAACCAACATTTTTATCAATTTTATATATCAGAGTATATTTACTTGACATTCACAATCACTTAAGCGTACGGAGGAGTGTCATGTCAAGGAGATGTTCCCCCTTCCCCCCATGGAGAGACTGACAAAATAATTTGGAAGGATTAACAATCCAGCCATTGCAAAGGGTGCAACTGCAGCAGCCACAAATAAAGATACTTTTTTTCCCTCTTGATCATAACTGTAATGTTTCACTTCCTTGTGTAACAATCATGATGTTTCCAAAATATGAAGCTTCTTAATTTTTAATTTGCTACCAATAAGTTTTTGAGTGCTATTAACAATATTAATTTACTGATATAGATATACTGTATGTATTTAGCTGGTTATATCAGTTATATTAATTTCATATATCACAGTATTTAAATGTTCAATTCACATTAATGTTCTCATAGCTACTGGGGACCCCATCCACTCAGACAAAGTTGATAAAGGTGTTACAAATTCAAAGGGGTGCCTGTCGCTGAGTTGTGCTGAGTTCAGCACATTTTAAATTAATGAGAGGCTATGAACAGCAGCAGCACCTATGTCATGTTAGTTGTCTTATAATAAATAATATAATAATTATTATTAACAATAATTAACAAACAATGTAATAAATCAAATTCCAAAAAGATTACAGAACGTCTTCTTTTTAGTTTTCACTTTAATGGGGCAAATATAAAGTTAAATCAGTCAGGATCTCTGAGTTTAACAAGTGTCAAAAACATTTTGCATAACAAAACCATGAAAGAAGCAGACCTTGAATTTAGATCAGATATCTCTGTAGGTGTCCTAACAGTTCAATGAAATAAGATGCAATACATTCAGGTAGACGGATTTTTAAATTCTTCAAGCAAAATTAGTTCTTTAAGGTTTGTCAAAATCAGATTATTTGCAAGCAGTACACAACTTCTCAAAAGATACTCGTTTCTCTCATCCAAACAAAAGTTTGATTTTTTTTATAATTTTAAAACCTTGAATGGTTGGATGGTATGACTCATTTACAGTGTAATCCAAACAAAACAGCTGCTGGGCACACTGTGATCTTGTGGCTAAGGATCCACGCCTGCAGCTGGAAGGTTTCCGGTTCATATCCCGCGGCCAGGAGAGGAATCCTACTCCATTGGGCCCCTGAGCAAGGCCCCAATTGCTCCAGGGGTGCCGTATAAATGGCTGACCCTGCACTCTGATCCCAAGCACATGGAGAGCAAGTTGAGGTATGCAAAAAGACAGATTCCTAATACAATAAATTGTATATGGCCAATAAAGTGATTTTATCTTATCTACATGCAGGTTGTGAAGCAGAGTTAACAGCTTCTGTTTTAAACAGTTTTGGATTTGTGTTAAGATTTGGAACTCTTGATACAATGATGAATATAACTGAGGTTCAACCGTTTGAAGTTTAAGCTTTTAAAGTCATGCAAGTTGGGCAGGGACATGTCATTGTTTCGTAATTTTGACCTTCTTTAAAAAAATGTTTAAAAAATCAGCTTCCCACTTTCCCCTTTCCGTAACTATAGTGGGAATTTAGTATATCTGGGAGCTTGTTCAGGATCTTTGATTACGGGTAGTTGTGGTGTCCATCATGGTTAGCAATTTACAGGATTTTACTCTGCGCCCAATTTTGGAACAGTCTGAGAAATGTCACAAGGCACGTATTTAAGGCATAGTGGGTTTTAGTCGCTTGGTTTACTGAGGACGTATCAGATGTTAAATTGAGGAAGGTGACAACCCCCACCCGCGAACAGACAAACGTGAAAAACATCCATTCAAAAGGGTGCAGTGTGTTAACACAAACTCTGCTAACAGAGCTGCTTGTAAGAGCAAGGCGACTTTCTACTCAATTACATGACAGCTACAGCAAACTCATCAAAGGTTTATTTTTTATAATTCTGAAACTTGGAATATATGCCTCAGGGACTCATAGTATAATCAAAATAACCACACCCCAAAACACGTGAATCCGAAGAAGTCAGATCCAAAGATATACCGAAACAGTAGCGCGTACAGCAATGAACAGCAGTGTGTTTGTATACTGGATACATATACTGTATATACAGTATGATACCATATGGTTTCAAAGCCACTACAGTACAGTATGAATGACATTTTTTAAAATCAAAATTTAAAGTTAATACAAATTTCAGCAATGAGGAAATTAAGACAAAATATAACATTTCTTAATGCAGATGTAAACCAGCACATTGCGTTCAGAACAAGCTATAATAATAAACTATTTTCATACAGTCAGCTATGTAAAAAATACAGCCAAAAGGATCTGAAAAGACAAAACTCAGCATGTCAACTCTTCAGCTTAAAGCTCGTCCATGGTCATTCATTATGAATATTGTTAATAATATATCCGGATTGCATTTCAATTGGAACGTTTTTACACATATAAATAGGTAGACAAGACTTTATTGATTCCCAAAGGGAAATGGAGGCGTTACAGCAGCCCAGCCCAAGAAAAGCAAGACAGACATCAAAATAAGCTAAAATTAAAAGTAATTAAATAAGTGTATAATATGCATAGGTATACAGAGATGAAAAATACCACAGTATAAACAATATATTAATAATGCAGTGTCCAAAAGTACATGAGTGCAACATACTGTCCATAGATGAACAGACGAAGGGCTAACAGGCCTGTTATACAGTGTTATACATCCTGACAGCCACCGGGAGGAAGGACCTGCGAAAATGAACACAGTAGCTGGAGAAGTCTGTTACTCAAAGTGCTCCACTGTCTAATACCAGTCCCATGTAGCAGATGAGAGGCATTGTTCATGATGGCCGTGAGCTTGGCCAGCATTCTCCTCTCTGCCACCACCTCCAGGGGGTCAAAGCTCAGCCCCAAAACTGAGCCAGCCTTCTTGATGAGTTTGAGTCTATTTACATCTCTCTCGCCATGATGCTGCTGCCCCAGCACACAACAGCATAGAAGATAGCAGCTGCCACAACTGATTCATAAAAATGCATAGCAGTGTTCCACATACACCAAAGGACCTGAGCTTCCTAAGAAAACCGAGTTGGCTCTGACATTTCTTGAACAGGGCGTCAGTGTTAACAGACGATACACGATGCGACAAACGATACCAAAAAGAAGTGATACACAACGCGTCTCCTCTATAACTCTTCAGTTTACAGAACAATTACCCCAGAGCCACACAACTTTGTCCATGCCCTTCTTGTGTCTAATTTCTAGGGAATAACCGTACTGCAAAGGGAATGGCGCATAGGTCCTTGATTATGGTTAAACAGTACATACGATATCTGGTGGAGTTTCAACATTTACTTTTCTGTAAAATGTACAGAACCATAATGTCCCAATAAACAGGGGGAACTCCACGGACTTCCTTTTTTGAACTAGACCATGTTCCAGCAAATAATGTACAGTATATCACCTTCTGCAATGCTTCTAGTTTAGCAGGATTTACGCGATAACCACATTTTATAATGGGGCTGACATTACCCACATCTAATCGCTGTACGGTACATGTCTGAGTTGGAGTGTCTTAATAAACAGAGCACCTTCCAATAAATTTAACTATGTTTTTTTTTTCATTGCAGCTAAATGTGGCGAATACAAAGACAAATCAGTAAGGATCTCGGAGTTTAATAAGCAAGTGCTTTGGTCTCAAATAGTTCGCATAACAAAGCCATCGGCATCTAGACGGTGTACATTAGTAAACAACAGAGTGAGTCACTAGCTCACTTAAAGGTGAAACAAGTCTGTCTTCACTGTCATGGTACAGTTTCAACATATTGATAAGATTGTAAAAATTGTACAATTGTAAAAATAACCCTTCCTTACTTTGTTTAACTTAAAGAACTCAATGAAGAAATCCTTAATCACGAAACCATTACTTATAATAATTCATCCTGACACACACACTCACGCTGGAGTGTTATGCTCTACTGTAACTTAAAAAAAACAGAATCCACAGGACAATGGATATAAAATGCAAAAAGCTTATAGTCTTCTCGGCCATTCTGGATTAAATGAGCAGCAAAGGTGTGACAAGACCTAAGAAGACATGGGATACACAAAGGCAGATATCTAGAAGCCTGGCAAGGGTGATGCAGGACCTGATGAAGACATCACCAATATTTGCTACAAGGGTGTTAAAGTAAAGAGACATAACCAGAAAGTCTCTTTAGTTTGGAAATAAAGAGACCGCAACAATGGGATCTGATACAAACTATCTATATATGGCCTCTACAGTAAAGTGGTTATCAAGTTTGCCTCACTAGCTCTTCAAAACTGGGTGGAAAAACACACTTCTTTGGATAACGTTTCTCATTAATGATTAAATTACAAAAGATTAATTAAATTACAGACCATAGGCCAAAATATTAGAATATAAAGTTAAAAGCTAATTATTTAAATAATAGGATGTTATGTTAAAACTGTACAAACTGACTCGTAAAATCTCATTTAGAATACTGTGTACTATTTTCGCCACTGTGTTGCAAAAAGGATGTTGCCGCTCTGGAAACAATCCAGAAAAAAATCAATAAGACACATTCCCAGGCTAAAGAAAATGTCCTATGCATATCAGTTATATCAGGAACCTGATCCAAGTATTCCAAAGTCAATCCATCTGATGTATTCAAAATGAACAGTGAAACATCAGAGGGAACAAGTGGAAACTTAAGTTTAATTACGTCTGAGAGCAGGAGGCACTTCCTTACACAAAGGATTATGGGAGGATGGATCTTACCTTGCCATGTTGTTGAAGCCAAAAACCAGGCTTCTTTCAAGAAACAGCTGAAGATTTTCCTCTGGTTCAATATGAAATTTGTTGGCATCATCTTCAAAACCTTTCTTATGTTATTGTAGCCTCAAAGGCAGTGATGAAAGCACCACAAATGGCTTTGTTAAGTTGAGCAATGACATGAGGCCCCAGAGTAGGTACTCACCTGCCTAAGCTTTTCCTTCAGTTGAGGGTTAATGGTCCCTGCCTGCACACAGTCTAGGAGTGTGTTTTTCAGATCTTCTTCCAGCTGGATTAAAAAAACAACAACAAATAATCTGCCAGTATATACATATGTCACTACCTGATCTAGACCTGGGTGAAGGTCTGGCTCAATTAAGTGAATAATTATTACAAACTCAGGTACAAATGAATGTCAGGAGACCTTCTGAACCTTGGGGACTGGTTTGGAAGAACACCATTATACTGTATGTCCGTGGTCAAAGTAGGAAAGAGAATTGAGCATGTCTCACCTTTAATATATGTCTTTCAAATTCTTTTTCATCTTGGGAGATTGCTGGTGACTGTTGCATAGATGGTGTACTTTGTAACTGAGAGGCACTTAGTCCCTTCTCCTCCTTTGCTGTTCTCCTGGAAGCTGTGTCTTCACCAGTACTGTTCTTTACTGTGACTACAACACAAACACAGCAAGAAACAGTGCCTTACAAGCACCAAGAAAAAAGTATTGCATCAGATAGACCACCCAAATCTCTTATGAGCATGACCTCTAAAATGGAATAAACACACCAGGGGGTTTTCTAGACAGCCCACAACTCCTATGCCACACAAATAACTTTATAGTTGACAACACATTTTCCAGATCATATAATTGAGTTCTTTAAGAGGTCAGAAAGTAGTGATGACACACAGATACTCAATCTTTAGACAGTAAGCTGTGACATCATGACAATGGCTGATGTCAATGGCTGATGTCAAAATTTTATGTTATTGTAACATTTTGGACATGAATAATCACGTATCACAAAGAAAACACATTGAAGAATGTGCTTTTGGTGCCCACTGAAAAACTTAACCACCTAATACAGTTTTACAAAACTATTATTAAGACCATTCGGACTGCCTCTATAACTGGTTTGGCAATGTGTCAGCCCACTCCAAAGGCAAGCTGCAATCTGTTGTTCTCTGCTTCATTGCCAGTCATTGGCTATCATTTACCCTCCATTGTTGATTCATACACTTCCAGAGCAAAGAAGTGGCCAGGAAAGATTGGTGATGACCCTCCCACCCAGGTTACCACCTGTTTCATTAACTTCCCCCAGGAAGGCACTACCAATCCATATAAGCCAGAACCACAAAGTATTTGAATAGCTTATTCCATAGGGCTGTCTTTTTGCTTGACCAGATTTTCTAGTTACTGTATATATGTACTGTCTTAATGATGTCTGTTTGTCTTGTTTATGTATGGTAGATGCACAATGTTTTTACAGCACCAAGTACACCAGAGTAAATTTCTTGTACACAAAATGTACTTGGCAAATAAAGACGATTCTGATTCTGATTTGCTGTCCAGTTCAAAGCAGGGGAAAACTCTCTAATTGCTACCATAAATTGATGTTTACACACCAGCACATGAATTCCTGGTAAATATGACATCTGAGCAGCTTCACACTAACAGGTCTAAAGCGAAGACAACACACAGTTTCCAAAATACGTTGGTGCAAATATTAGGTCTTATTTTACAGGGGGTAGAAAACTGTTTCTCAATACTAAAAACTGCACCCCATATACAGCTTTGAAACTACAGTGTAGTGTAAAAAGAAATTGGATGGAGATATTGCACACAAAAACTCAACGGTTTTGCCACTTAATCTGTCTGCATCTGAAAAAGCAAAGTTAGCAAAGATCTATCATCTATTAACCTTCTACAACTCTCTACTTCGGTCCATTACAAACCCACAGATTCACACAGCTATCTCCTGTACAGACAGCTCTTTTCACCCCACTCACACCAAAAACTGTCTCCCTTTTTCACAGTTACTCAGGCTACGTTGTCTCTGCAGTGACGACATGGATTTCCAGAACCAAGCACTCAAAATGCATTATTTTTTCATAAACAGAGGATACCACACCCAGGTTATTTTCTGTGACTTATTTTCATGTAATCTCCTCTATTCTCAAGCAGGTTTTGACTTCACACCTTTCTCCGCCCCTCTCCACTTTGCACTTCCTGAGTGGGTTCTCTGCCTCTCCCCTCTCCCTCCTCCTCCACTTTTCCAGCTTATGTTCTCCTGTGCTATTTAATCTTTGCTGTCTACCCCATCTTTCTCAACTGAAGAAGGCTACATAGCCGAAATGTGTTTCCTTTTTCTTTTCGGCATGTTACCTGTTCCTCCAAAGTTAGCAAAGAGTCCTGCTAGGTAAACATGTATTTATGCAAATACAAATAATATTGTTTTATTTAAGAATGTTCAATTTGACTTAAGTCTGTGTATTTACATACTATTTGACCCACTCTTTGCAACATGAGTGCTAGATGTGAAAAGGTCTAACAACATTAGGAATAATGTTTTCAAAACAAGAGATGAAAGACCAAGAAAATTCTTAAAATTTCTGGAGGTCTGCAAGAACACTTTTCACTAGTGAGGCTGATCTCATTCAAGAAGGTTAAACAAGAGGAAACTGCTATTGTTTTTACAATTAGTCATTCCATCACAAAGTATAAAGTTAACAGATAAATGTCCAATGCTGGAGCTAGCCAAAGAAATATTTAACCTTCACATCCTTGTGAATAACAGTACAACAGGACTGTAACTGGAACCTTGTGTAATTTGTATGTGTGTTACTTCTCAACAGTGTCACAAAGTAGCTCATTCATCCACTGTTATGTAAACCACTAGCCAGATATATGATTGTTTAAAGAAGATGGTAATTTATTCTGATCATTGGGATAATGTCATTAACATCTGTCCCATTTCTTCTACTGATCACAGTACATAACAGCTCACGAAATACTAACACTAATCAGGGCATTTGACAGATAAGCACAATATGCATGTTTTTTTTTAATAGACGTTCAAAATTTCACAAATATTATGTAAAAAAGTCCACAAAGAAAGGGATAATCCAGACAAGCATTGGGGATCCTTGTTCTGGAGACTCCCACACCTACAACCTTAGTTTGCCTCTGAAAAATTATTTTATCGTGCCTTGTACAACTACCAAGAAACTGGCTAGATAAGTTATATTTGATGACATTACCTAAGTTCTTATTGAGATGTTCCTTTATTTGGTAATTTTTTATTAGTGTTAACATTTTCTGCTTGTGGAAGTCCTCCCATTACAAACAGTGTAATGAAGAATTTCCCCATAATTTATTAAATATTTACTGAGGACTTCATATAGTTTAAGGTTCCCTTGTGTTTTTAAGCAGACAAAAAAAGTTAATTCACTCATCCCTAAGTGCACCTATAATATAAAGAAACATAAAGGGTACCTAATATGATGTAAAGAACAAGCCCACTTCAATATCTTCATGAGACATTTTCTTCAAGAGAAAAGGGTACACTTAAAAGCCACCAATAAATATGGCGTGGCAAGCCCTGCACAGGGCCATTCTCTGAGCAAATGCCTCCCTCTGAAGGTGAACAAGCCAATGTGTCCGCAAACCTGGGTCATGCAGAGGCTGTACTCGGGCTGCCATCTTACTTCTCTTCAGACTCAACACAGATCCAGTCCTGCTCTGCTTCACCTCTATCATGTCCTCTGCTGCTCTCAGCACCTCTGAAATGGAGCGGAAGCCGTAGCGGCTGATCTGAAGTGGGCGGCTGAACCTTGTGGCGAACTGCAGCTCCAGCTCTGAAAGCCGGAGGGGGCCATGCACCAGGAGCTGCCTCAGTTCTACACGCAGGGAGGCAGGGAGGGAAGGAGGGGGGTTTCCCCTCCGATGCAGGAGGACAGGAGCTTGTGAACCTATACAATGGGCTTTTTTCTTGAATGCCTTGGGTTTAGAATCCCTCTGCTTTGCAACTAGTTCCTCAATACCCTTGGTGCTGTCAACCCCAATAGCTGCAATAGGACATAACACAAGAACATATAACACATATAATTAGATCATGGTACGGTCATCCCTATTTCTGCATGGATAAAAACAATGCTTATTATCATTGAAATTGTGGAAAATGGAAGTTTTCACCCTGTTCTTATAGAATGTAACCAATGTGTTACTTTCCTTCCTAGTGTGAAAACTACAGATCTTTCTTTAACCAACAAGTACCAGATCTTTGTACAAATCTATCACACTTTTTATGTCGGTTTACATCACAAATGAAAATGTTACTGCCGAAAACAGAGCAGTCAAACAAAAGCTATTTGAAAACATTTTGTGGTGTATATTTCATAAGGTAGCACTGGACCTTCAGATTGTGACTAGACAATTAGAACACTTTATGTAGCAGCATAGATTTAAAGTCTAATGACTGGATGATGGCTGGGCAGAACAACTGGAATGGACACTAAACTTTATTTCCACAGTCAGTTCCTGCAATTGATAAACAGTTTATTAATAGATGGACAGATTGATCTACTGTCAGTTTTATTTGATTGTAAGGATCAGTGATCAGTTTCTTCTAAACTATATTATTGTACTGACTGCAACAGTCCTGCCTTTAGAATGAAGATCTGAAGGCCCCTGGTTCATTTCCAAGGCTTCAAAAATTTGTTGCATACTCCGACAAGCTTCCCAGCCATGTTGCTGGATCCTGTACACTACTTTATTTCAAGATACAGCTGGATGACATCCTTGGATCAATTAGCTACTGTTAAACAACTGGATGGCCTGCATCGCCTCCTCTAATTTCTGATTTGTTTAACGTTTTCCTGCTATTCTAGCATCTCACCCTTCAGCAAAGTGCTACCATCCTTGGTGGATTCCAGGCAGACAACATCAGGCATGTGTACTGCCATGTCCAGGACACTGCAGAAGCCGAGCCTCTGCAGGGGCAGAGGGTGGCCCAGCATGACGGTATAGTCCCGCTTAAGATGCTCAGGTGCCAGACCCGCCTTCGCTGAGATTAACAGGGAGCGCACATCCTTCTTTAAGGTATCCAGCAGCTGCTCTTTACTCATTGACCTGAAATGTAAACAACTGCAGCATCAACCACACAAGCAACGAACACATGCAAAAAGCACGTATGTTATCAGGGTAATACTAACCCAGACACAAGGAACCATCATGCATTACTAATTTCTAGCCTTTACAAAAGGAGGACAAGTTGTGTGGTAGCAACCACACTTTATGGATTTGCTCTTAATTCTGTAACACAAGAACTAAAGCTTAAAAATGAACTATGTTCTTGCTATTTGCTTAATACAGCAATACAAGGTCCTGGTAATTGTGACAGTAGTTCTACTTGTTTATGTTTTAGCTGACATTAACACTGTCCTTATATTGGAAAAATCAGAGTCTTCGGTCAGTATATAAGAACGTTTCCTGTGACTATTATAATTAAGTCAATAATTATTTCAATTTAGAATTAAAGAACTGTGTGGAATGACAACTATATGACACTCTGGCTATCTACTGTAGGACCCAGAATGAAGACCCCCTGCAGTAAATTATGGAATGGTAAACTTAAGAAAACCCCTTTTCAAAACCGTGCAAAGCTGTACGACCACCCCTATTCTGAAATGTATGCAACGCGCCTTTGTCCTATGTTTTCCTATAGCAATAGTTTGGATCAGGCATGTAGTTGAGGGGAAAAACATACTATCTGAAAGAACCAATGTGCATCACGTGCTGCTATTCAAAAACGTTTCATTTAAAAAATGCAAGGTACAGTAGAATTTGGAGTCCATTAAGAACTCGTTAGTCTCCTCTATCGAAAGTCGATGAACCTCGAGCAAGTGATGTTCCCAAAGCTTAGAACCAGATTAAGAAATGCGCCATTACAAACGCATTTCTTATTAAAATATTTTCATTTTTATTATCTGGAGTGCTTTATAAATGTTTTAGCGTATACCTTGAACTAAAAAAAGCTCAGTCTGAATTGATTTTTGATCCGAAAAATGTTGTTACGGCTTCAAGGCTAAAATAATTTAGCAACAGCTGCAATTTAGAAGCACATGGTGAATTCAAATACTCCTGAACGCATTCTTTGCTAAAAATATAAGACATGTACTTTTGTGGTTGTGACTTAATTCAACAACAACAAAAAAACAGAAGCGACTTTTCTCATCGACCACAAAACGTTAAAGTCAAATCTTTGCGGAAATGAGAAAAAAAAACAGACGTATAATTTCGGAATTCATCTACTCGCTTTCCAACTGGCTTGCTTACGCAAATATCCTCAGTAATCGACTTAAATAGTATTGTAATAATCAGATATAGTAAATCGAAATGTAATACTGTATATATAATTCCCGAAATTACTTACATTAGCTAATTCAGTTTCGAGCACATGCAACAAGCATTCGCGTCTTCGGTTTCCCTCCAGCTACTGCTCCTGTGGATTCTGTCCCCTGGTGGTCTGTATGTTCGTACTTCTCAGACTTTGCGATTGTGTACAGTATATTAACTATATTAAGTTAATATACTGAAGATGTTTACGTTCATCTTGTTTATTTACTGCCAACGCCATTCCTAAAACTAACCACATAAACGAGCTTTTTTGACGTTTCCAAGAATACCCATCTCTATGAAACTCAATCAGATTAAGTGAAAGGTCTGTTTGCACGAGGTTTTATTTGACGAGTAATTACAACGCCCAAGAATTAAATGCATCGACAACATTTTATTGAGTTTTTAGTCATAGTGTGTCAAATATAAATAAATGAAAACAGCCTAATTGTGAATGACTTCGTGTCTAGTACGCAGCTCCGTGAAACAATAATACGCTACGTTAATACAGTTTGCACCGAAATTGGTTACCGCAATTAGTTCCCAGCTCCGTACTAAAATGTTCTCAATGTAAATGAACCCAACGCAGCAGCTGCCGCCATCAACTCTACAGGATTATGTCAAGGAGTAAGTAAAGGTCTTGCTATTGACCAGAAGTTCTTTACCTTTACTGCCTATATAGCCGTCACCCCTTTGGTTCTCAAAATATTGTAACAACCGTGGGATTTCGGTACAGAATGAAGTACGGAGGCATACAGCTCTGACGTGGGTTGGCAACAGCACATTTATTAACGCTGCGGAAGAAGGTTACACAAACAGGGACACAGGAAATACACCTGAACTATACAGTAACGGATTCGGGTTTTCAGTTTTGTGCCCTCACCGCATGAGCGCGAACCTGAGTCTCTGGCGTCGCTCAACAGGGGTCTTGCTGGCTGAGCTAAGGATCTTCCTCAGCCTGGGCGGACAAGTTCCCTGTTTTGCGCAGGGGCGTATTCGTTACAATACACAGACACGAAAGGAAAGAGGGCATCTCACAGCCCCTATATGCAGTCTGGTAACCCAGGTCCCGCCCCCTGTGGCGCTGTTCCCAGCCCGACTTGTGTGCACATGGCTAATTGCCCCGGCCTGAAGAGTCGGATGTCCCGCCAGCCCAAATTGTCCCTCCAGGCTGCACGTGCAAGACAGGCTGCGCTTCTGCTGCTGGGGCCTCTCATGGCTTTTTGGTTTTTCATGGCGCTGCTCCATTCTGTTTCGCTCCTGACATCAATGTGGCATTTACAGTTCACGCAAGAAAAACCAAGACAACACTCTTGTTTGGCACATAAGCACCTTTTATTACAACTTCCATCAGCCAGCTGAAGACAAATGTCCAAAGGTTCACACAGACACTAGGGCAGTAAACAGGACAAGTATGCAGGTTCAGGGTGGTTACATATCAAGGGACAATAACAGAGGGTAACACTTAACTGCTGTACACATATACAATTAGGACTATTTACATTAACAGGGTGACCTAGTGGTCACTCTGTGGATTACAGCTGGCCCACCACCTCCAAAATCTCCCCTCCAGCAGGGCATCAACCACCATGGAGGCACTTTGGTCCAGCAGGGCATAGGCCTCAGGGCACTTGGTGAAGTAGTCCACGGGCACCAGGATGTAGAGGTTCCCGGCCTCAGTACGCGGAAACGGGCCCAAAATGTCCAACCCTACTCGATTCATAGGAGCCCCCACCTGATGTTGCTGGAGAGGGGCATGGGAACGCTCATTGGGACCCTTCTGCGCCACGCACATTGCGCACATCTGGCAGTGCTGCTCCACGTCCCGGGGGCACAGCCCCCAATAGAAATGCCACTGCCTCTCACGACGCCGCTCCGTTCCATCCCACTACTGACACCAATGTAACAACCAGGGGGTTTCGGTACAGAATAAAGCAGGAATACAGCTCTGACGTAGGTTGGCAGCATGTTTATTAATGACTCTGAAGAGGGTTACACACACAGGGACACAGGGAATACAGCAAAACACCTACTGTACACTATAAACAGACACGAAAGGGAAGAGGGTGTCTCACAGCCCCCATCCCATTATATACAGTCTGGTAACCCAGGTCCCACCCCCTTAGGCGCTGTTCCCAGCCTGTCTTGCATGTGCATGGCTAACGCACCCCGTGTGGGTGCTACAATATGTTCTCACAGCCCTTATCAAAAATTGTTGAAGTAATTTGTGTTTTCGGTGATTTATCTTCTAAATAATCTTTTACTGTATGTCTCACACCAGTAGGTGGGTAGCAGCAATATTAAAGAGTAGGGGTACAGTTTGTAAAATGTGTTGTTATTTCATGTAGTTAAATGTAACAGTACATTTATGAAAACAATTATTGGGGTCTTTTCAGAAGTTATTACTTATGACTGTTCTTCAGAAAATAATCTTTTCTCTTTCCTTTTTACCAGCTTTGAAACATCTAAATGTTTTTGAGATGGAACAGGTAGTTCATCGTAGTCCATAGCAAGGTTGTGGAGGATTGCATATGACACAGTGATATGTCTTACTGGACTGGTACTCAGACCAAATAAGAGAAAAGCAAAAAACTTTTTTAAAGTTCTGGAGGCTCTTTTATTGTACGTTCTTGCTCTTTTATGACACTTTTAGTCCACAACTCCGTATGATGTGTGTAGGGATGCAATGAGGGCAGAACCTTTGTGAAAAGTACAGTAAACGGTTCTCTTCTGTATATTCATGGTATAGTCACCACAGAGAAGAAATGAACCAGTGCCAAAAAATGCAGGGTTAACAAAACCAAGATTTCCTTACAACACAAAAGCTCCTAATGAAAAACAAATACTCAAATTTGAAAAGCTAGAAAAACAGATTGGATAGCTTTACATACATGTATACCTTAGTAATAGCAATTGTAAATTAGCTCTGGTGTAACCAATTGCCTTCCAAATCACAAAAAAAGCTAATTAGCCACCACCTCAACTGTAGTGATTCTGATTATTACAGCATAAAATTAACTCTTCCTGCATGTCTTCTCTGCTGGGTAGTGTATCTTAAAGTAAAGAGTAAATTGTGGGCAACAAGGAGCTATCAAAAGACCTCTGAGCCTCTCACCTCTGAGATAAAGCTGTGTGAGGACTCAGAGCAGGAGATATATATGTATAAGAACTTTTCAAAAGCCTTAAATATCCCTTGGAACACAGTCAAGACCATCACTAAGAAGTGGAAGGCATATGGCTACCTCAAAAACATTGCCTAGACCAAGTTGTTCCTCCAAAATTGATGACCAAACAAGGAGGAAACTGATCAGAGACTCCACCAAGAATCCAATGGCAACTTTCAAAGGACTAGCAGTCCTTTACAAGTATGTCCACAATTGTCAATGTGTATGTCACACAATATCCCAAGTTCTCCATATGTCTAGGTTGTATGGGAGGGTGATAACACATTAAGTCTTGATGTGACACTGGGCCTGAGAAAGTGTTAAATGGGCTCTGTGAAAATTAGAAGTAAATGAGCCAGAGATATGGAGCAGGCGGAGAGAGTTTATTAAATAATGAAAGTGCTGATGAGGACAAACAGGACTGAGACTGAGGAAACGGCTGAGGCAGTAACTGTGCAGCTGAAGCAGGCAGAGCAGAGACTGAGGTCTGAGGAATGATGAGATGATTAGTGGCGATGATGAGTGAGGAAGTGGGAACTGAGGACTAAAAACCAAGAAACACTGACAAAATACTTCTGAGAAATTGAAACAAACACAAGACAGGGTTAGTGACTCAATGTCTGAACCATTGAGTGAAGTGTTCCTCAGGTTTAAATACTGTGCGAGGTCCCCTGATTGGGCTGATAGGCCCAGCCTGATCTTGTTCGTGATGGCCCTGATGAGCCTCCAGCACGTGTGGAATGCACATTGGTAATTGATGAAGTTAACGCGGCGGTCTGTTACACTTGATTGAGATGATACTGGTGATTCTGAAGTCATGTGGAAAAAACTTCAGTAGTATGAATTAATAATAATAAAATATTATCATAACCTTTTGGCCTACAGTAAATATAAATCTTTATACTTGGCGAAAACCCAATATAGCACATCAACCACAGAACACCATCCTTATTGTAAAGCATGGTGGAGGCAGCATTCTGATATGGGTGAGTTTCTCTGCAGTAAGGACTGGGGCACTTGTCAGGATTGACTGGAAACTGAAAGGAGCAAAATATAAATGGATTTTAAAGAAAACCCTCTGCTTTCTACATGGAAGCTGAAATGGGGACATGGTAGTGATTCTCAGCACAAAGCCATAGCAATATTGGAGTTTTTTAAGAACAAAAACAAACATCCTTGAATGGCCAATGGTCCATCAGTGGTCCCCTCACAATTTGAGTGAACCTGAACACTTCAAAAGAGGAGTGGGCCAATATTGCCAAATGTATGTGTACTATGCTGGTCCAAATGGAATTATTTCTGTAATTCAAATAAAAGGTGGTTCCACCAAGTATTAACCCAGGGGTGTATACACTTATCCAACTCATTTTCTAGGTTTTCATTTGTACAGTAATTACTTTTCATAATATTTGCATTTGATGTTCCCTTAGAGGTTGTGTGTTATAATATGTAAATAAAGGTAAAATAAATTCTGATTTAATGTGTTTATATTTCCAATTCATAGACAACAAAATGTGTTACTTTTGAGTGTGCAAACTTTCTATAGGCACAGTATATTCAATCAACAATCCTATCTTATCATAATTTATAAGGTAAATAGAATAAATAACAATTATATATATAGATTTTTTATTGTGCATAAAATATGTAAATGTGCAACTTGCACTATTTGAAGGCACAGCATGCATTATAGTTACTTATTCTGAGAGCTCAATCAGCAGTCTAAAGAAACAGACACACCTTGTGTCTTAAGTTAATTAACCAGAAATCTAGTCTTTACTGAAATTAATTTGTATTCCTTAAGTGTGCAAATGATAACAGTGATATATAAATATAGTTTGAGAGATGGAGGTAACCAGTAATTGCATAACTACATTTAATAAAGATAAAATGTTTAGTCCTGCATGTAAGCAGTTGAGTTGGTTAAACTGGAAGATTCTTCCATTAAGTGGCTTTAAAAATACCCCCAAGTTCTAGACCAAGGTTGAGAGTAGGTGTATCAAACTGAGATCAGAAGAAATCAGTTGCATCAGAGGGAAGTCTGGGTGAGAGAGTATTTGCAGAGATTCTTCCCCCAAATGTTTACTTCATTAGTTTTCCCAGATGACCTTATGACTTTAATTTCCCTCTGACTCTTGAGAAACATTCCCCAGTCTGGAAACAGTGATTCTAACTGTTTTACCTGCTTGGTTACTGTAGCTCATGTTTGAAAGATGATCTTGAAAACTCAGTGCATAGAATTTATTCCAGCTAGAATGGTGTCTGAAATTAGTGTGGCTGTTCACGGGTGTATTGAGTAACATGAGCGGCAATGACAAGCAAAAATGAAAATACTACAGTTACAATCTCCATAACTCTTGCTGATTAAGAGTTAAATGAAAACAAGACTTTACAAGTACCCTTTTCTAAACACATTAAATTTAAAAAGGTCATATTAATGACAATTTTCTCTTAAGAAATAAATGAGAAAAACTACTTAGTGATTTGAGTGCTTTCATTTGTTTTCTTCTGGAGGCAGGAAGAGTTCAAAGTTCAGCTGCAGGTTTAATTAAAAATTTGCAAAGGGATGATGCTATTGAGCACCAGCTAACTCTAGGAAAACAAAGTGTCCTGACATAGGCATTTTCCACGGAGAAAGATCTGACTCTGCACATTCCTCATGGATAAGCCCTAACTTTCCTAAATCAAAGTAAAATATAATAGATATTTTCTTTAGTAAAAGTCAATTGGGTGTTGCTGAAATCCTCCTTATTAAAAAATACCGCCTATTCTAGGTTCATTTAAGTAAAAAGTAGTTTTGGAGAGGTACAATACTTGGTATTCAGCTTTAGCCAAGATTACTTCACAGCAACATGCTTCTTAAGTTTCTGTTCTGTTTATAAACTAATATAGACCTGTTCTATTTGATTCAAACTTGATAATGCTGCTGGAGTTTATAAGAAGACAAAATATAGTTCCAACATGTTGAGTTTCAGTTTTTTTGCATAAGCAGTTTTTATGCAGATACAGTATCCAGCCAGAAAAGGTGAAACAATGAAGATTTTTTGCAAAAAGAGGTCTATGTCACAAAAACCAGTGTAAAAATAACACAGTATTTAAAATGTTGATCAGCAGCATGACAGTGCAGTGGAGCTCATAAAAGCAAAGTCCAACCCAGGTAAGAATGTATTTGTAAAGGGCTCTGCTAGCTGGATATGTTTTAAGAATATGGGATGTTCATTCTTAACTTTTATGAAACTCCAAAAACATGTTTATTTGTTCAGCCTTCCTGTAGTACACAAATAAAAACATAAGGCAATGACCCACCTCCTTTTTCTATGATTGCACCCAGAGGAGTTTGGAAACCCCACCCCTGAGATACAAATAGTCCTAGCCCCCTGCTCATTTCCAATGGTTCTCCATATGCTCTTGGCTCGTAAGCCTCCCCGCAAGATGGAGAGGAGGTCAAGAAGTGTTTCCCGTTCCGAAAGAAGAGGAAAGGATTCTCCTTCTACCTCCCAGTCCAGGGAAAGCCGGCAGAGGGCTAGCAGAAAAGGCCCCCTGGAGAGTGGGACCCAGAAGAGCTCGGAGCCAAAGGTGCTGAGGGGTGCCCCAGAGGTGGAAAACAATAAAGCAGTCTCCACAGTGGTGAACGTGGACAGCGTGGCACACATTGAACAGGAAGAGATTCCTGAGGATTTAGTGGGACTTCTGGAGAGTGAGGTTCAGGAGGAAGGTGAGCTTATTGAGCAATGTGAATTTATTAAACTTTAATTAAATTATCAACTTAGATTCAGTCATTACTTTTACTCTTTTTGCCATACATATAGACCTACCTGTACAGTGCCATGATGACCTAAAATAATATTAGAAAACAATATTATTAATTCTTAATATGAAATAAAAATAATAATCAAATCATGAGGGTGGGTTTGCCCTGCAGTCAGAACAGTCAGATACTCCAGGGAATAATGAGAAGAGCTGAGTTGGATATCAGTGCCTCCAGAAAACAATCTACAATGTTCTACAGGAAATCAGAAAACAAGTGGAAAACACCAAATTAGAAATATCTTAACAGTCAAAACAAGCTGAATTAGTGCACTTATGCCAAATGAACACACCAATTCTGAAGCATTTAGTTCCTCTTGTGTTCCTGATAATGTAGTGGTACTTTGCTAGAACTGCCCCACTTTTCATCACCTGAGAGGACATGCTTGCTGCTCATTAAAGCTTGCTCATTATAGACCTTTGGTTTGTTTACAGCTTCCACTGTTTACTGTTTATCCACTTTGACTCATCCCACAGCTCTCAAAAGCAAGACCCTTGGTATCTGTGAGTGGATTCTAACTGGAGTGGCCTTAATTGTGATCATCCTGTTCTTTCCATTCTCTGTGTGGTTCTGTGTAAAGGTGAGAACACAACACATTATTCCAAATAAGTTACAGCTACTCACCACTTACAGTACATGTAGCTCAGAAACAGCCTTTTTAGCTGTTTCTGATTTAAGCAATGACTTTTTTTATTTTTGCAGTTGAAAGATATTAACTTTATTTTGTCAGGATCATTACCTAGACTAGAAGTGTTTTCTTTTTCACATTTGTTAAACTAATCAATAACTATGGAATGTACAGTAGGAGAACCCTCTAAACTTGCATAAATGAGAGGTGTTTGAAATTGTATGTCATAAGAAATACAGGGAACCTTCTTGGCAGTTACAAAAATCTAGTATACTGAGGATTTTAATGCAAGGTGTGCAAATGGAATTTGAAGAACAGTATAAACTGCAACTATAACTTTAACTACTGCCTCATACTGACCAATCCTGGTGTTAAATGCATTTCTGAGCAGAAGATGCGGCATGTTGTTTGAAATAATTTTGTGCTCTGCTGATTTTACAGATCGTGAAGGAACATGAGCGAGCCGTGGTACTCAGGTTAGGCCACCTGATGCCAGGGAAGGCCAGGGGACCAGGTAAACTTCATAACAAATCTGAAGTTCTGGTTCTTTTGCGGTCTTAAACACTTAAATTTTTTTTATCTTTTGCATATTTCTCTTTTAATATTGAGAACAAAACAATGTATTTGATATCCTGTGTGCACGGCCTTGAAAAGATAGTGAATGACAAATATAGTGAATTTATAATTTCATCATCCAGTTTCTGTGATTTACGTAATACATATTCTTCACAACTTGAGACAAATAAAAGTGCTGGAGAGATTCAACTTTCTTGAATTGCATACGTGAATTGTATGAACTGAAACACATGGTAACTGTAAATTATTTAACTATATTAAATTTATTTATACTGAACAAACATCTCAAGAGATTCACAGTAATGAATTACTAAAAGCCAGATCCACATGTAAATGTATTCTGTAGAGACATGTGGTGAAAAGTTCCCTTGCTTTTATATCTATACCCTTGTCTCACCGTTTTGGAATCAGGTCTCTTTTTCTATCTCCCATTCTTGGATGTTTATCAGAAGGTTGATATTCGAATCAACATGTTGGTGATACCATCTCATAAGGTAATTACATTTCCTGCACTGTTTAAGATATTATTTCTTACTTTTGGTAAATGTGAAGACTAACATTCATGCATGCATTTTCAAACTTCCTAGCTTCTAACTTTCTAGCTTCATCCAGTTCAGTGTTGTGGGGGAGCTGGAGCCAATCCTGGCAAGCAAGGGGTGCAAGGCAGGGTACACCCTGGCTGGGCTGCCAGCCCATCGCAGGGAATAGAGCGTAAGGAATATTCATAAATGATGAGAACATCAAAGTAGAAAATGACATGATGGTTCTTGTTGCCGTTTCACAGATCTTTAATGCTGGGTTTGATGCTGAGCTTCTGTGTGAAGTTTGAATATTCTCCCCATAGCCACAAGGGCTGTCACTAAGTACTGCTGTCTAGTTTGATCCATTTCTCTGAAATGCACCACTTACAGTATACAGTATGTGTGAGTCCATCTGTGTGTGTCCTGTGCTAGACCGGCATACAGTAGGTCTTGTGCTCGTGGTCTGCCAGGTTTCACTAACAAGATGATTTTTAAAAGGAAGCTAGAAATATTAACCTGCAAAATGAAGTTTGGCACTACTGTGCCCAGTTATATTTTGTGATATCCACCCAATTCAACTCAACAATTACTTCATATGTGGCTACAAACCCTGCGACTGCATACAGGGGAGAATATGGAGATGTACTGTAGGGTTCTACTAAAAGTGAAGAAAATGCTGTTAATGCCTTGACTTTTAATGTTACAATATCTAGGAATAGCATGGCAGCATTAATTCATCCATTTAAATTGAAAAATAAATATCTCCTTTTATCATGTAAAGCTGAGGATATTCATTTCAGTTTTTTTTATATGTCCTGATACCTTTGAGCCTTGAAATAAACCCGACACTGATGTGGCTGTCTCTATTCTATCTAATTGCATCTCTGACATAAAAATTTGGATGACTCAAAACTTCCTTCATCTTAACTGTGACAAGACTGAAGTCATGCTTATTGGTACCCCCCATCAACTTCGTAAAGCCAGTCCTGTAACCCTGTCTGTAGATGGCTCTGTACTTGAGCTCCAATCAAAATTGAAAAACCTTGGGGTTATATTCGATTCTGGCTTAACATTCGACCCACATGTACAGCATACTGTCAAAACATCTTTTTTTCACCTTAGAAATATCGCAAGACTACGCCCTATGCTATCATTAACTGTGGCTGAAAAGCTGATCAACATATTTGTATTCTCTCGAATTGACTACTGCAATGCTCTGCTCCCTGGGGTATCTAAATCTACTCTGAACAAGCTGCAGTATGTCCAAAATTCAGCAGCCAGAATCCTGACCAGGTCTAGTGCAAGTGTTCACATTACTCCTATCCTGGAGTCCTTGCACTGGCTTCCGGTCAAATTCCGCATAGACTTTAAAATCCTCATGCTCAACTACAAGGCTTTACATGGCTTGGCACCTCAATACCTGTCTGAACTTTTATCGCCCTACTCCCCACCTCGCAACCTCCGCTCTTCAAATTCTGCCCTCCTTACTGTCCCCCAAGCCCGTCTACATTGTATGAGCGACAGGGCCTTCTCCTGCTATGCCCCCAAGCTCTGGAACTCTTTGCCCAAGGATATTAGAGAGTCACCTTCTCTAAACTCCTTCAAATCCAGACTCAAAACCCTCCTTTTCAGAAAAGCCTTTACTTAACTGGTTCCATTCTTCACCCCTCTGCTCTTCTTAATACCATCTTCCACGGTCTCCTCTATTGTTATTGTTGTATTGTTGTAATTATAATTGTGTCCTGTCTTGTGAAATTTTCTTATTTATTGTTGTAGTCTTCTTATTTATTGTTTTTCTCATCCTGTAAAGCGCTTTGAGAAGCCACCTTTAAAGGCGCTATATAAAATAAAGTTTATTATTATTAAATACATCTGGTTGCTCTACTGTGGATTGTCTGTAAAGATTCCTCTTTATGTTGAACTCACAGATGGAGGCAGAATTCCAAATAGGCTGAATAGGGCACCATACATCTTAATCATGATGTGTCTTGTCTGGTATTCTGTCCTTTGCTGTGTACCCAGGCATCCTGTTTGCCTTCTTAGTGCTTCAGCATATTACTTGTTTTATCTACTGCGCATTTCATGCTTCCCTACATTACATTATACAATTACGGTCTCTCTCTCAAAACATAACATAACATTGCTTTTACTTATAACATAACATAACATAACATAACATAACATAACATAACATAACATAACATAACATAACATAACATAACATAACATAACATAACATAACATAACATAACATAACATAACATAACATAACATAACATAACATAACATTTACTGAATTTAATTTACCTTGTATCTGCCCATTTTTAATCTCAAATAGAACTACTTAATTCAATGTGCCAAAAGTACGTTATTCCACATAACTATAAAATGTATTTTATGTTTAATTTAAGTTCAATTTATTAAATATAATTAAGTTTAATTAAATAAATTTAAGTTTTTTATTTAATTACATGATGGATATGAATTAGTTGTTACCATAAAGCTCACAATATTAACTGTATTATCTCTAGGTAATTATTTTTACAGCACTGTAGGGTCATGCATATTTACTTTTATATGTATTGTTCAACATTACCGGCAAACCAACTGCATGGTGTTAGAGTTCTGTCCAATGTTTTATTCACAGATTGTGACCAAAGACATGGTGACGATGGAGTTAAGTGCAGTATGCTATTACCGTGTGGAGAATGTCTCTCTCTGCTTCACTGTAGTGACTGGAATCTCCAATATGGTTCAGGTCCTTGTCCAAACCACAGTCAAAGACATTCTAGCCCACCATAGCCTCACACACATTCTAATACACAGAAGGAGCATCGCCCAGGAAATCAAGGTAGGAGAACAACGTGGTTGTGGTTGCAATATTTGCTCTTGGCTGCTGTGATGTATAAAATCCAGGCTGTTTACAGTAAATCCTCCTGAAGCTCAGTTTTATATTTTCTATAGGTGGCACTGGATGCTGTCACTTGCCAGTGGGGAATCAAAGTGGAGAGAATTGAAATGTAAGTGATGTACTGTAAAAGCAATTAACTAAATGCTAAATGTGTATTTTGTGCAATGATTAAAGCTCAGTCAAATTCTAAAATGTCAAAAATGAGCCAGTGAATACAAGGGATACTGTACTTAATACTTTTGCATTAACTGGCATGGCTGAGGAAAAGACAGTAATAGCTAAAGAAATGACATCTTGGTCGCCTGTCCATCCAAGAGCAAAATATTACTTATGCTTGCATATTGGGGGGAGCAATTTAGAGAAGCCAGTATACCTGGACAGCATGTCTTGGGCAGAGTGTGGGAACCAGAGCACCCTTACAACAACGTGCACAGACAATATTCTGTCTCCACACAGAAGCTGCCCTCTGCTGGAATAAAACCCAGGATCCAAGATTATTCTTTCTTTATCAAAATGCTCAGAATTCTGCAATGTGCCTTCTTTATGTCCAGCCATTGTGGCTATGACTGTAGCAGTTAGCAGCTGTTTAGCCATGTCATTCAACAATGGGTTTCCTGTGTTTCAGAGATGATCTCTCTCTACCAGCTGAGATACAACACACCTTTTCTACAGAAGCAGAGGCAAAGAGACAGGCACAGATCAAGGTCAGAAGCCTTTTTTTCTTTGTAAATCTAACAGGATAATTTAAGATATGGGAACCATTTTCCTGCATTAAAAAGTACAAAAATAAGAACATAAAGTTTACACACAAAAGGCAACCATTTGGCCTATCTAGCCCATTTGGTGAAATTAGCCAAAAAAATATTTGAAGGAACAGGACTTATTCTATGCTGAAAATAATAAAAAAGAACTTGTTCCTTTGCAGCCTATGCATGCTGACACAGCTACCTATATTAAAAGTCTATGCCTACCTAATTCTTTAATCTGCCAAAACTATAATAAAGCAATGGTAATAACTATTGGGACAGTGAAGTGAAATTTGTTATTTGTGCTGTATACTATTGAAATTTGTCTTACAGATCAAAAGGTTAGTATGAGGCAAAAGTATATCATTTTAGCTTTTGTTTTGGTGTATTATGTTTAGCTATGTTAACACCATGTTAGTGGTGACAGATGTTCAATTTTACATTAGTTGTGAAAACAAGAAATGTGAATGTACTGTATAGCCTTTGTTTCAACCTTTTGAGTTTACTTTTTGGGCCTGCCTCATAAGTTAGAAAAAAATAAATCAAGATGAAGTCTAGAAACAGCAAAAGGAAATGATTGTGAAAATGTGAGCAAAATTGAAATGAGAGCAAATTCAATTAAATAAATAAAAATATTTAAAGACATTCTCACTGCAAAAAGATTAGACCTTGCAAAAGTAAATCTAATGTCTTGAAAACAAAAAAGAAACTACAAGAATATTAAGCCATTTCAGGGTTGCGGGAAACCAAGAGCAGTTAACAGAAAAACCATTAGGTCTGTGAAGAAATCTCTAAAATAATACACTTTTCACTATAACTTTCATATTTTTTTCCATTTTACTTACACAATACAGCCTTAGTTATTCGTTTCAAATGTAACTCAAGAACCGGCTAGTCCTTTTTCACATAAGTTATGTAAAAAATCCTTTTGTGATTTTGGGTGGAATTCTGTTTAGAGTTTGCATAAGAATAGAGTAGTAGAGGACGTACACACCCGAAGAAGACTCCACAGCCAAAACGTTGTTTTTTTTTCTTCTCTTTTCAGCATGGAATAAACCTTTACTTCCTTTGAGTCCTTTGAGGATTAATTGCAATATGTACATGTACATAGGAACTCTTATTCGTAGGAACATACTGTAGGTAAACAGGAACTCTTATGTCTCAGGACATGCACAGTACAGTAGACAAAACAGTAAACTATTAAAGATGCACACTGTCATATTATAAAAGCTGTTCTTAAGCCTAGTGGTCAAAATGTTAATGGTGTGGTACTGCTTGCCAGAGTGCTGGGGGAGAAACAGTTTGTGGCCAGGATGGCTGGGATCCTGAGGAATTTTTGCCAACAGAGTCATTAGGGATTATAAATACTGTAGCATGTGTCTCCAACACTGGTCCTGGAGAACCCCAATTCAGTTAGACTTTAGGTCACCTGGTTCTAAGATTACGAACACCTGCAAGCTATTTATGAATCAAATAAGTAATCTGTTCAATTAAGAGAGCTCTGGTAATTGAGGGGTATATACTGTAGTACTTAGTACTCTTAAATATCTCTAAATTACACAATTTAACAAATCACCTGTTTAATTGCTCACAAAGGAATTGTTCCATATCTTTAGAAATCCTCGATTTGATGGTGACTAACAAAAGCTGCTAAATTAGAAATGTCCAGGACTAGGGATGGACAGCACCTGGTCTATAGAAAAGCTCCACAGGGCTCATTCCTTGTAGACTAAACTACATAATATGAAACATTTCCATAAAATATTTAATATGACTGCCCAACCAAAAGATAAAATAAATCTAAGGCAAATCTCACAATCAACCTGTCATTTCAGACTGTGAACCTTAATTTGAAGTGAAAAGACAGAAAACTAGTTTTTTTTTTCTCAATAACCCTTCAAAATGTTAAGAAATCAATATGTGGATTTGCACATGCAAACAATCCCTATGGATGTTTTTTTTTAATCAACATTTAAAAGACACAGGAGAGATACTTTTTAAATTAGTGCTCTTAAAAGTAGATGGGACACATAATTCCATAAATGGGCAATAAAGCTGAGCTGTGAATTCTATGCCTGCTTTAAAAAACAAAAACGTAACCTGTATATCACTGTATCCTGACAATGTGCCCTAATTAATTGGGAAAAAAGTATATTCATGCCTTTCAGAGAATCCAAAGTTGAGGATCAAACTTAACTACTCTGTAATGGTTGGAAAGTTAAAACAAAATGTTGTTAGCTTGAGTGCTCTGCCACTCTCTTTGACTGGGCACATAAATGCTATAAATGATACCTGTGTTTCATACATTCTTATTTTAAAGTCTGGAATTATATAATTCTTTGTATTTCCAAAGCTCATCTGCAAAAAAAGAATGCTGGAGGTTTAGGTCTTCATGTCTTTTTTCAATATTTTTGCAAGTGCCATGACATATGACATTGACATATAAAACTGGCTTTGCCAATATACAGTACAGCATCTGGCATACTGTAAACAGAAAAACTCCCATGTGTTTAGACATAGAAACACAAGCCAACACGTAAATCTCTCCCTGCTATGCTTTTTTGTAAAATTGAATGTAAAATGAACAGTTTGAGTAATTTAACAAGTAAAATAACAAACTTGGCCCTCACAATCACATGTTTTTCATTATTTATAGGTCAGACATACACAAAATGTGCCTCAATTTGAAAATCTCCAGCGGGCCTACTTGTTCTATAATCTTGAGCAACAACCTTCCAACTCCAGACATTTAATATCACAGTTTTTATTACCTTTTTTTCTAGGCATATAGAGGTGTCTGTTAATTATGATGCTTGGTATAAAAAACTTAATATTGAAATTTCTAATTAGGTTTGGGAAGAGAGTTTGAGCAATATTCTCTTTTAATATTAATATATATATATATTTTAATATTAGACATCAGATCATACAACAAAGTTCACACATTGACTTCATTACTCAAAAACTAAATTGTACAAGCCAGTGGTTTATACCATTCTATAGCAAAGAGTTTCTATAACACTCCTTGGAGGGCTTCCATAGGATCTGAAGTCCCTTTCTTGAATGTTCTGAAAAAAGTCTGAGCATTGTACTGTACATATTCCTAATTGTTTTCCAGATCTAATCATTCGGTGATTACTTTAAGCATAGATTTATCATAGATTTTGACTCTATTCTTATCTCAACAAGAAAACTTTAAAAAGGCATATGCAAGTTTTGGATGTTTGTTCTTTGTCTGAGTGTTGGTTTGTCTGAGTGTTTTTTATGTCTTTTCTGTTTCTTAGTTAGTCTTAGTCTTGTTAAAATTGTTTAAATTGATTAAATCAAATCATTTTACAAATAAAAACTAAAACATAGACCATATCTGCATAGTGAGTGTCTCTGCTCCTTGTGCTCAGGTGATTGCTGCAGAAGGTGAGAAGGCTGTCTGTGAAGCCCTGAAGGCATCAGCAGAGATTCTCTCTGGCTCTCCGACTGCTGTTCACCTGCGCTACCTTCAGATCCTCCACAATTGTGCGAGTGAAAGATCCACAATCATTTTGCCACTGCCCTCTGACCTCCTCAGTCTGGCAGGCCACAGCACCCTGCTGGGCAACTCAGGCAAACCGAGTCTCACAGAGGATCTGTCAAAGAAGGAGCCCCAGAAAGACTCACCTATGCTCTAAATACTTGTTGATGCCCCAGTTTACTATTTATTTCTAACTTTATCAGAGTGGTGCAATATTACAGTATAACACTGAGGAACATTCCTGCAAGCTAATCTCCATAGTCTACAATGGATGTATTGAAGTGAAACAGCAAAAAAGGGACACTGCAAAGATAGGATTTTGTCACCTTAAATTTCATTATAGACTTTTAACGGTAGCATTTCATAACTGAGAACTGAATAAAAGCATAGAAATGGAATTACAAAGGTTGCCAAAGAGATACATCTATTTTACACATACATTTTAACTAATTTCTAATGACAAATCACAACACGGATTTTTTTTTATTATCAAGTCACAGTTATTAAGTCACAGACTTCAGAATAGTGAATTGTTATTAAGATTTGGCTTATTTGCTACAGCTGCTGTATCTACTTAGGACAGAATGGGGTATGCAGACATGCTTCTCTGATATGCTCATCTGCAAAACCATAATTGTAAAAAATTGTAATTTGACATATCGTAAGCTTCAAAGCTTTTTATAGGAGAGTTAGCACAGGCTGGAGTAGTAGTCTCTTTCACTGATGTCACTGCCATCCTGCAGTGGCCTGGCCCATTACAAAGCATAAGTAATACATGCAGCTAATTGTGTGATACTATCTGGGAACTGAGGTCACTCAAACAAGTTAAATGGAGTACTTTGTACTCCGAGTGAGTGCCTATACTGATTGGCCCATCCAGGATGTTTCTGAAGGATCCCAAAGAATCTGTATTAGATTCTAATTGTGTCCTCAGGTTTCCATTTCTGTAAGGAGTTTGAAGTAATTACTTGGGGGTGACGTGGTCAACAAGTATTAGGATTCTAAACACTTGAATCATACACAATATCCTCTGTTCACTATAAAACAGATTAGGCTAATAACAGGAATGCTAATATGCAAGTAAAGTAGACTGGAACAATATTTTAAGTTTATGGGACATATAATAAAATTTGAAAGTTCAAATTGTATCACCAAAACACATTAAAAGTAACTTGTTCCTGTGTGTGAATTGAAGATTATGCTTAACAATAAAGAAAACTGAATAATTCCTATATTACTCAATTCTCCTTCTTCACAAAACTAGGTGTTTTTTAAGTTCCTTATTCAATAAAAGATTTTTTAAGTTTTTTTTTAAGTTCTTTATTCAACCAGATAAGTGAATTGAGAACAAATTCTCATTCACAATGACAACCACAAGGGTAACCATTCACACAACAGGGCATGTACTGAAGAATTTGAATGAAGTACCTTACTTTAGGGTAAAAAAATAGCATCCCACCCATTTAAACCTACAACCCTCTGGTTCAGAGTCTAGATCCCTGACTGCTACTCAACAAAAAAGTATTAAACTTCACAAAGAAATGAATTGTCATTAATATTGTGTTAAATTGATTATTCTGTAGCAGTTGTGCTATATACAAACAACAGAGTTTGAGGTGTAATAAAGTTTCAAAAATAAGTAGAAATGAAGCAGATGACATATAATGCATCATTTTAGAAATTCAGCTTTTCTGTGCTGTAACACACATTTTAATTTGAAACACAAGTATTTGATAGATTGATGGTTAGCTCCATGAAATGTTTCTTTGCTGTAAAAACATCATCAGTGACATATTAGTAATTCTTAAAATATATGTATTATTCATTGAAGGATTCTTACTATGGAACTCTTCACAATAGTTGTAACTCCCAGTGACTGCTGTGCTCTGAAGAATGTCTCTTTGGGAATCCAAATGTTTGTGGAATTTCAGGACTTCTTGGAGGATTTCTCAGACTTGGGTCTTTTCAGAGTGGATTTAGAGCAGCCTGATATCACCTCACTGGGAAGCTGAACTTTACTGGGAACCACCTTCTTTTCATCTAAAAATGTAATCATATTATGTTTAAAAATGAATTACTACATTTTTCTGATACTTTTCATTTTACAACAATATAAGGTCAATTCAAAGATAATGATGCAGCTTTATTTTATCATTCCTTATTAATGCACGTATTTCATCCATAATGAATGCTGAAACTAATAAATTCAATTTGTGGGGCTCCTGAATGACTTAAGCAGTAAGGGTGTTCACTTTGAGTGAAGGCTGAGCTATATGGCCTAGATGTCAGTTCAACACTGGGTCACTAGCTGTCTTCGACAGGGTTTTGCCAGGTGATGGTACACAACTTTCAGGTCTTGTGGAAATTGTGACTCCTGTGGTTGCTCAGCTGCTTGCAGACTTACAGAGGTGTGCGTAAGGGACATCAATCTGCGTTATATCCCCTGTCAGTAGCTTTAGAGCTTTCGGCATGACAAAAATGAATGGATTGATGAGCAGGCAAGTTAGAGTAGCATGCCAGAATATTCACAATCACCCTGTGCAGTATAGGAATTGCTGCTAGTGAGCCAAGACATGAAGACATAAATTTGAAAAATACTAATAAAAAACAACTGTGATCCTGTATTGTAAAGCTAGAGAAAGTTTCCTGTATTGAAAGTCTTTTGATTATTTTACAAAACTTGATTTTTTAATCTTCAGCATCCATTATTGTGTGCCTGCAAATAACAAATAAAAATACATCTGTGTTTTTGTTTTTTATGATTCTGTGGGTACAGTATATTTAACCTTCAGCTAGAGTGCAGATTGAGAAGGACAATGCTAAGGGGTGGATCACAAATAGTATTAAATATTGCACTTTACTTTAGGAAATGGAACCTACATTTACATATTTTACTATTTTACTAGTTTCCAAACTTTCTTGGAAGTTCCAAAAGTACCAACCAAAAGTGCCAACAAGTCGAGACATTGTAAATAGAGCATAAGTAATATAATGGACTAAATTATTAAAGTAGATTTTTTTATTCCGTTCCTTCTCACAATCCTTTCAAAAACAGAACATGAGTTTTATACAGAATCTTAAATTAATCATAAAACATAACTTTGTCGTCAGTTGTGCACTGAATGAATGTATGACGGGTATATCATGTTCAAGGAGAGATGTCAGATCGCTAATCTCCAAAATACTGGCTTAGAAGAGAAAACTTATTTAAAAACCTTACCAAATTGTTTTTCTGTCTTTTATTACAATTTTCAAAATGATTGTCTTCTGGAAAACAGTTTGAAGAACTTCTGTGTTTTTCTCACATGACAAATGACAACAGATGTCTCAAATTGTTGGAGACAGGAACATGGTAGCAGCTATAATTTAAGCAGCACTCAGATAAGTGCAAAATTCAAGTAGTGGAAGTATTTTTCAGAGTAAAATTCAAGTACAAGACTAAAAACACCAGAATAGCAAAACACAGTTCTATCCCGGTCATGACTCTCATTAGTGTCAGTGTTAATTAGTCCAGTGTTAAGTGACATTGATTATAGTTAATCAAAATGTTTAGACATTTGACCATTAACAAATCATGCAAAGTCAACCCTTAAACATATTTCTTTGTACAATTTATTGTAGCTTGTTTTAAAAATAATTATAAGCTTATTTTAAAAATAAGCTACACAGGATAAGATAGCCTGCATTGAAAGCACCAGTGAGTAATATGAGTGAGTAACATGCTTTTTGTACCAAGGAGTGTCTATAAATGCTTCATATAATTATTTAGTGAATAAATGCTGTCTAAATTCAGGTTATTAACTCATTTATAGATAATGATTTCTGACCATTCTGGATATTTTTCCAAGTGTTAGCTACAGTACCTTTTGCTTCTTATTTTATGTTTCTATCCAAAATAAACCTTAAAGCATATCAGCATGTTAGTGTGCTGTATTATATTTTAAAATAGTCTTGAGAAGCAATGCCCAGGAAGTGTGCCATCCTGCTCACCCATGTCTTCGAGGTTGGTTCTGCCCTTAAGCTGCTGCTCCAGGTTCTGGATCTTCTCCAAAGCGGATCGCAGCTGCTCCTCTGTGCTGAGGGCTTTCTTCTCTGCCCGTTGAGCCCTCTCCTCTGCACTCCTAGAACAACAAAGTACAGCCAGTTCACTAAGCAAATAGAGCTGACAGACTCAAATGTATCAAGGGGAAAATACTGTGTTCTACTTACTCCATTTTTGTAACATTTACTCCATATACTTACTCCATTTTGTAACTACTTCATGAAAGAGAATATAAATCGACATTGTTTGAATAAAGCTATGCAATACTTTTGCATGCCAGTATAATTAAGGTAACACTAAAGGGAAAGAGAAGTTTAGGAAAATATGTGCATTATGTGCACATTGTTGAAGAAAAATCAAGCATAACATTTCATATTTTGTGTTTGGTTAGAAAAAAAATCTTAATAACAAGAGGTGTTAAACTACAAGTGAGTTTTATGTGAGGTGAAAGAGAAACCAAAGCTGAAGAGTCAACCTGTGGTTCAAGGCACCATAGCAGAAATGTTTAACGGTGACTACATCTTTAAATGATCTAAATCTTAATTCCAATCAAACTACCATGATAAACCAGATGACTGTTATTTAAAAACATATTTAATTAATCAGGAGTAGTCATATTTGTTTCTTCCATTCTATTTGAATTGACATACAGATCCAGCCATTCAAAATGCGCGAAGTACTGTATGCTGCATCAAAACGTGGTAGGTGTGGCACATCATAACACATCATACCGCATGTTAAAATAATAGTATCCGGAAGCACCTTATAAAACTGTCAGGTGGAGCTAATAAAGCTTAAAACCTCATGTACAGCATTTGAGCTGTCGCCTGAAAATGACACTGATGTGCAAGAGAGGTGGAAAGGCTGTTTCCTTAAGCCAGCACTATAAAATATTTTATCCCCAGTGAGATGCTGCCATCTCATAGTGGGTTTCAAACACTATGTATAATTCCATCCACACAGTTCCTTTACTTCCATCCATTTTTTAAATCTCTTTATCCAGTACAGAGGATTTGGATCCTATCCCAGCAAGCAACAGACGCAAGGCAGAATACACCCTGGACATAACCAGTCCATCACAGGACACACACACACACACACACACACACACACACACACACACACACACACACACACACACACACACACACACACACACAGACACAGACACAGACACAGACACAGACACAGACACAGACACAGACACAGACACAGACACAGACACAGACACAGACACAGACACAGACACAGACACACCTGGGCCGGTTTTCCCATAAGCCAATTAACCTACAGTACCAGCATGTTTTGGACTGCAAGAGGAAATCATATCACACATATGGAGAAAACACATGGAACCCAGAGAGAACATGCAAACTCCACACATTCAGGACAGCAGGAATTGAGCCTAGGGCCCCAGTGCATCAAGACAGCAACACTAACCACTTCGCCACCAAAGAAATGGATGGTTTGCATACATTATTTAATTTTGAAAGCCACTGAGACATATGGTACTATTGTTGTATTTATGAAAAAAAAACATACAAAAAGCATGCTAACAGCTGTGCCATCCTATTCCTTAGTTAATACATTTTATTTTTATAAACAGTTAACAATGTAAGCAAAATATTTCACTCTATATTTTACCCTATTTTTTCTTTAATTTTGTATTTAACTTATTTTCTGAGTCAGATTTGTATATTTGAACAATCAAAAAATATTTTTACAAGTGCAACAATTTATTACAGTGCTAAATTTAATATTATTGATTACTAATAGTAAAAAACATACATTGTACACATAGTTTCTAAGCGATCATTAGGAAGAAAAATCACCTGTTTTTTGTGCATAAAAAGTGGTTATTAACTATTTAAACCTGTTTTTAGCTTTTAAGCTTTTAAAGTCATGCAATGTCTTAGTTAAGCAGGAACATCATTGTATCTTATTTTTTATTTCTTTTAAAAATTAAAAAAATCTTTTGACCAGCCTAAGGTGGGTGGGGGGCTGCTCTCATTGACAGCTGACACTCCTCCATACACTTAAGTGTAAAATTAATGTAAACATCATGTCGATGTGTGCTATTTTGTCAGCAAACTGCTAATCTGCTTAACACCTGTAGCAAACATGATTTAATTTCTGTACGGAATGGGTGTTGCGTTTACAAAATTAAAGTGTTTCAAATGTTTAATTAAGAAGTAAAAAGAACTTATAGCTTACACAACGACTCAAACTACAGTATAGAAAAATACGTGTTAAGAAAAAACATGACATTTGATTGCTGGTTACCTTATATTTATTTTAAAAAATGAAATAGAAAATAAGATACAATGACGTGTTCCTGCCTAACTCAACCATTGTGCAACTTTAAAAGCTGTAAAAAATGGTTTAGATAGCAGAAAGTCACCTTGCTCTTACAAGCGGCTGTTAAGCAAAGTTTTTGTTAACACAACACAACTTTGTCTGTCAGTGAAACAAATGACCATGGGCACTTTTTCTTTCCCCCCTATATTCTCATGTGCGAGTAGAATAGGCGAAACTTCTAATTAAAGAAAGGTTCCTTTCGCCCAAGACTGGCAGGAAACAGTCCAAACTCACCACACCCAGACTGTTAACTCGATCAACCATTTCGACATGTTCCTTTTAACTACATTGCTGTCAATATTGTAGCAATAAACAAAATGAAATGCTTGGAGTTTGTAATGTAGGGCGCTCTGAACGAGTTAAACTTTGATGCAGGACAAATAAATGTATTTCTCACAAACTATACTGTAGTGGCCGTACAGTAGCAGTTTGAAATTATTCATAGTTATTAATAAATCACTTAGCTTCAAACATGTTGTGATATTTAGAAAAATAAAAAATGTCGATATAGTGTCCATAATATTTGCTATTTTACTTTTTCAAAGAAATGTTTATTTGTAAAAAGAAAACATATGGTAAAAGCTGGGTTCAAACCCCCAACCTCCAGCATGCAAGACACATGCCTAAGCCATTACACCACACACATAATCATGTGGGAATGAGTTAAACTGATGCAGATATTTAAAAAGAAAATGTACTACTGTGATAATTTGAGCTATATGAATATAATTATATCGTTATTAATTTCTTTAGATATGCGATTCCACGATATATTCTCTATAAATCAAATTCTAAAAAGTATGCATTTTTTTACTGCGATAACAAGTGTAATTCTTCACAGAAATGGTTAAAACATTATAACTTTTTACAAAGTATATAAACTTAATATAGTCAGAAGGAGCACATAAAACTTTTTCCAAAATAACCACAGTATGTAACCGAATGAAAGACTTTGATACTTAAAATGTTTAGGAAGAAAGTGGAATACTGGTGTGTATTTTTTATTTAAACTACCAATACCAGCCATACACAGTTTACATTATATGTTCCTAAATTAATATCATTTATGACCTTCAGATGCGTTATGCACCTCTTCTTTTTATGCTCAGCAACTAAAATTTCTCTTTAGTTGTAAAATTCAATATAAATATTCAATATTAAGTGGATTAAAACAGGCACAGTAAAGAGATTATATGATTAAATCATATAATCACTAACAACCAATGCACCACGAGTGCCCCTGTCGGTCATTTTGGCCAGCCAAATCACGCACTGCGGCACAACGCAGTGAACTGTGGTTAATTTTGTGCGGTACGGGGTTGTACCATGCATTTTGAATGGCTGCATCTATATACTCTTGCACTTGCTTTTAATAATTTAATTACCTATATCAGGTAAAATTACATAACTAAAGGAAGGAAAAAATGCAGAACTTTTTTGTATCTCACAAAAGCTCTCGCTGTAAAACGTCCACTGCAGCCAAAGCCTCAAATGCTCTTTGTGCATTGGGAGTCTCAGGACGATCTACCACGTCATCATCCTGCACAGAAAACATGTATTCATCTTCTGCACTGATATTAAGGAGCTGTCATCCATTAACTCAATACAAAAATAGAACTAATGACTAAGTACAAAGATGCAAAGACAAGTTTTATTTGTTACATTAAGAACAAATAATTATTTCAATCTTACCTTCTAAAGTTCTCAGATATTCTACTGCACAACGAAAGCTACAAAAGGTCTGGAGCTTTTAAACTTGCTTAAAAAACATTTGTGTATTATTTTAGAATCAAATCAACCTTCATGGAATACTATATATGAAATATATGTGAAATATGAAAAGCCATTTAATTAAAGCAAATTTAACAAATCTGATATCTCCACTCTAACAGTGCACTCTGTAATTATAAAAATGAAAACTACACTTAATATTGGTACTGTAGCTGAAAACAGGAAATATTTTTCATTACAGAACAAAAAAAGTAATACAAATCATAATGTTGTCTATACTGTTTTTCTCTTTCTTCACAACATGTAGTAATAGACTAGATTGGATTTTCTCTGAAAATCTCTCTGAACTCTAAAAAAGAGAAAATGTATAAGATGTGCAGTAAATTCACCTCCTTCAAGGGCACTGTCAACTCCCTCAGAGTCTTCTCTTGGATGTTGCCATCATGACCTATGAACCTCAGGGAGGATGTTTCCTTGCTGATCTCAACTGACTCAACAGGGCTTGCTCCAGCCTCCTGGAAGGAAATCAGACACTGAGAAGGAACTTGTAAGCCTAAGTAGCTCCAGTTCATCATGTACATCATTGCTATGATGAGAACACAGGACGTATTCACAGGTCATTCAGACCATTCATTCAAAGTAAATTTTTGGTTAAAGAACCTCGTGAAGGATGCCAGCCTTGAGGGATGCTAGTGAACCTGACAATGTATCACACAAGCAACCCTTGTGGAAAACAATCTGAAGGAAAAAAGATAAAATTCCTAGCTTGTTACCACTTTACAAATGTGAATATCCATGTTCAGAGAGTGTAAGCAAAAATTATGCATAAAATACATGATTTTGATTCTAGAAAGAAAAAAGGTGGAGCGGTGGCTCTGTGTCTAAGGATCTGTGCCTGTGACTGGAAGGTTGCTGGTTCAAATCCTGTGGCTGGCAGAGGAATCCTACTCTGTTGGGTCCCTGAGCAAGGCCCTTAACCCCAACTGCTCCAGGGGTGCTGTATAATGTCTGACCCTGTGTTCTGACCCCCAGCCTCTCTCCCTATCTGTGTCTCATAGAGAAAAGCTGGGGTATGTGAAAAGATGAATTCCTAATGCAAGAAATTGTATATGGCTAATAAGAAACATTAACATTATCAGAGTTTTGTGCTAGGTTACATTTTTTAAGAATACCTTAACATATCAAGGACAGCAAAGCATTGTTTTTTTGTTATGTTACACTTCAAAAGGTGCATAAAGAGATTGTTGCACTTTATGAAATATAGGAATAGCAGCCAAGGGTTAAGCTCAATGTTCTTATGTTCTTCATATTAATATATAATAGAATATTCAATTTTCAAATGTTTGTAGGTGACTTGATTTATTAATAACAGATACTGTATACAACAAATCATCTGTAGGTGAAACTATGAAGGAGCTTTCCTGAGACCTCAGGGGGATGTCTGTCGGCTCTTCCAGTTGTCAGTGATTCATCTGTTTCTATTGACACCTAATGGAACAAAGTGCTGTTACTTTTCTACAAAAGGAAACCCTGTTTAATGCTGCCATCTATAGACAAGAACTATTTTTGCATGCTAAAGTACTGATATCCAAATATTCTGTAAAGCCAAACACAACCTAGATGGAACAAATATTGCAAGCATGTATATTATAGGAAAGCTGTGTCAGAAAAAAACGTTTTTGTAAAATATTTCTCAGTGGGTCAGTAAAAACAAAATGCAAGGTTCACAATTATGAGTGGCAATCAGAGACTTCAAGCTTCAAAATAATTCTTAATGATAAGAATTATTTTTAATGTAAGTTGTTTAGATGTTTGTGATGTTAAGTTGATCTCCTTTGTATCTCAGTTTTAAATTGGATATGAATGTGAAATAACTTCTGCATTATAGATGTGGTTGACGGAATGACACAGGATACACAAGGAGGAGACCTCACCACTGATTCCTCACTGTCTTGCACTGGGGGTAGATCTGTGACAAAGCTGACCACCTGAGTAGAGGGAGCCAGGTGCTCCAACGGGCAGCCTTTAATCTCTGACAGCAGGATTTGACATGTCTCCAACCACTCTGAGCACTCCCGCTATGAAGTCACAAAAATGCAGCAGACAAAATCATAACAACAGGGTCAGTAATTTTAATAACAGTAATAGGGAGATTATGATAAAATACTATTGTTTATTTTTAATTAACCAGAAATAAGAAAAACCTTTGGTGCTTCAAATTTTTAACATTCAATTGTGTATTTACATTTTTTCTGTGTTGTAAGACTTTACCCTTCTAGCACAACATTTTTCTGGCAGTTTCAATCACCTCTACCTGGAGTTTGGTGAGCTCATACAATCCGTCCACTGGCTCGTCCTCGGCCGTATGCTTCTGCAGGTCTTCTTCAACAATAGTCTGACAAGAACTGCAAAGACAAAACAAAGACAGTCAGGTTATTGAATATTTAAACAATGTTCCTTCTTTTAACATGCTACAGTATTTAGAAGAGGAATAACATTAATAAAACTCTTCCTGACATTCACACTTGATTATTATTTGCTCATTATTAGTCATGTGGGGATCATCTATTTAATGTGATCAATCCATAACATACTTAGGCATGTTAGGTAAGTGTCACAGGTAGGAGAGAATACACTAAGGTGTTGTTTAGGAAGATACTAGAAATCATCTAGAAATTTGTCCAGCAGAGTTCGGTGTGCTTTACAATTGCATGTTTAATAAGTGTGTCAGTCATACCACTCCGATAAATTCAAAATGCAAACATATTTCAGACATGAGCAAATATGACTGAAAGACTATACTATCACTACTTCCTGTCATGATTTCTTTTAAATCCTGTAGTCTGGAGGGCACTCATTTTAATGATTACCTAGCTGTGGCTGGAACTGCCAAAGCACTGACACACAACTGACTGAGCTTTGCCAGAGGTGATGGTATTTCTAGCTGGATCAAACATTTTCTAAGATGGCCACCTTTGATCTTGCAACATTGTGAATGATACTGCAGAATATAACATTTTTAAGCATTAAATACAATAATCTCAATCTCAATTTTTTTAAAGAAAATGACAAATGTTGCTTGGTTAGAAAAGTGGCTTAATACATTAAGGACTCACTGTATTACTTAGTGCAATATCAAACACTATTTTTTGCAACCAACATGTAAGGCAGTGAAACTTGAAAAGCGTGAAACAATTCAAAATAATTTTGTCTTGTGCTGTACCTTGTTAAGTATTTTGAAAAGTGATCCAGTTTCTGTGTAAGATACATTGCCTCTTCTTCCAGCCTCTTAACAGCAACTACATTTTTGGCCTCCTTCTCAGAGGATGGCTGCAGCTTTTTCTCATCACAGCAGTCAGGCACCATCTGGAGCAGCAAGTCTAAGATCCACTGTGTTAGGGAGATGTGTATGGCACTGCACTAGAGTCAACACACAATATGCAACAGAATTAGTACAACCTGCTGAACAATGGAAGGGTACTTTAGGGTACAAGTCCTCTACTACATTTCCCTACACCCACAGTCATATCATGTAGCAGAGTTTGTATTATTAGTAACATCTATCTAATACTAATGATTACAGAAACTGAAATATAGAGCAGAACAAAAGAGAGTAGTAGCGTAGACATTACTATCAATTATTTTAGAAAACCTGTACAAGCGATACAATTAGTTACAGGTACATTAGCTAAGGAAAACTTTATGTTTATCTTATCTATGATTATCTCGATTAATTCATATATGAACTGGCTTCATTACTCTGTTCTCCTCCCCACTGATAGCTGATGTGTGGTGAGAGTTCTGGTGCACTATGGCTGCCGTGACATCATCCAGGTGGATGCTGCACATTGGTGGTGGTGTAAAGTGCTTTGAATGGAGTGTCCAGAAAAGCGCTATTTAAGTGTAAGCAATTATTATTATTATTATTATTATTATTTACTGTGTTTACTTTCAATACTATCTAAGATATACAGTACTAGAGCAGTGGTTCTCAAATTTTATGGACCAAGTACCACCATTGATCAAACCAAAGCATCCAAGTACCACCTACAAGTCATCTTCTCTTAGGAACCCCAGAAAATCTCAATGACCAACATGAGCGTGCATGTCCCCTCACACTCACATACACATATAATAAATATTAAAATAATACATTTTATTTGATATAGCGCCTTTAAAGGTGGCTTCTCAAAGCGCTTTACAAAATGACAACAGGAACAACAACAATTAAAAATAAACAATAAAAAGCACAATTTCAGTGAGAGGGGTGAGCCTGTTTAGTCGAGCAAAGCAGATATGAATTAATTGGTCGAGCCTTGATACAATTCACAACAGAGTCTAACAGATTTTAAATCCTCAGCCATTTTATTGATGGCAAAGGCCTCACTGTGGATGCTGCAGTGCGTCCACTTAAAATCTGGAGCAACCTCTCAAATTCATGCAACTACAGTACACTGCTGTGTCGGCTTGTCATCGCTCTAGCAGTGTCTGTCCAAATTCTGACGCATTTTATCCAGTCGATGCCATTCTCTTCAATAAATTCATTCAGAAGTTGAAATCTCCTGTGCTCTCCTGTAGTTCTTGTTGGTAGCAGCTTACAGAGCAGAAAGTCCTCATGGGACATACCCTCAAACTTGTGTCTAACGTAAACGAGCAAATTGGCCAAATCAAAGGCATCTACAGACTCATCTGATTGCAGTGAAAAGCATCTGCTCATCTTAACGCGTTCTATAAGCATATTTTTGATATCATCTGCCCTATCAATAACTCTGTGAGTGACTGTCTTTCAGAGGGGGCAGCAGGTCGAACTGTTTAGCAGCCTTTTCTCCACACATAATACGTGTCAGCTCTTTTGCCAACGGTAAACAAAATTCTTCACAGTGTGGAGCTTACTTGCTTTAGCAGTCCGCAAACTAGCATTTTTCCCAGTTTCCGTTTCAGGATTCCATCTCAGAAGTTAAAAGAAGTTTTTATTTTTATTTTGGCAACAAAACACAGAGACTCTCAGTGTATTTTTCTCAAATTAACCTAGAACAGTAAATATTAAATATTTTTCTGTTATCTTTCACGCTTTCCTGTGCTCACAAGATTGCCAGCATTTGTAGTACGCATTTCTATGCTTTCCTGTGCTTAGAACATTGGCATTGTTCCAAAATCACGCACATTCTCTTACCTCCCTATTTGCTGGAGATAACATTTTTTAAATACAATTGGTCACTTACGTGACACATTTCTATAGAATGGTATAGAATTACATAGTAGCTCTTGTCTCTACTCAAGTATTAGTGCGCTGTATAGTAGTACGTAGGCTGCATTTGCGACACAAACAAATTACGAATTATTAAAATAGAAAATATGAAAACCCGTCCCAATTCTGAAATCATGTGAATCACAATAGCACAAAGGTATAGGAAATAATTATGTGAACTGTTAAGGCAATTTTGTGTATCTAAATTTAGGCTTGCCACAGCACAGAGCTTGAATTCTTACTCAATCATTTTATTTTTTGTTTTGAATGTACAGAGTAGGTTGTGCGAGTCAAAGCATGACTTAAACCTTCTTCCATAGATTGTCTTGGCATTTATATAATGCCTTCTTTGTTTTCAGCTGTCTCTGAAAAAGTTGTTTCACCTGCACTCTCCACCTTGGCTTGTGAAGACTAATGCTAAAAGACATCAAAGAAAAAACTTCAACACTACTAGTTAGATAAAAAGCTCAAAATAATAGTTGTACAATAAGATCATAAAGCCAATTGAGGAAGGAAGAAGTACTCTCCCTTATTATGTTTTCGATGTAAATTATTTGATGTGTTTTGATGATACAGATGCAGCCATTCAAAACGAGCGAGATATGCTGCAGTAAAAGGCGGTGGGCATGACGCATTACAACACGTCATATGGCATCATACCGTATCATACTGTGGTTAAGATAATGGTATCTGGAATCACTGCCAGGTGAAGCTAATAAAGCTTAACCTCTCATGTACAGTATTTGAGCTGTTGCCAGAAAATGCCTGATTTCAAATCCCAGTCACTGCTGAAAGACAATCTTTTTCCAATTAAGAATTTAAGTTGTATACTCTTTAGACTTTTAATAATTTTAAACTGTGTATTACAGCATGTTAATCATTAAATATTAAAATTCGGTATATTTTATAAAAGCAAGATTGCTCAGTTGGACAAAAGTACACAACCTACCACCTTTATCATAAATATTTTAATTATGCAGAAATATTTTATGCATCAAAGTCTTTATGGAAGATATTACTAATAGTATTAATAATGAATGACCTTGGACAGGCTGTAAACTCAAAGTATTACCGTGGTCCACTTTCTTTGTGACTGTCTTTGTAAACGAAAATATTTTTTCATTGACAAAAAGGAACACACCGGCATTACGTTGATCCGATCACGGATTCGTTTCCAATCATACAAAGTAAGTTTTGAGAATCTCCAATTCACCATGCCTTTCATGTGCTCATAAACTATATTAATTTAGGAACATGGGCGGAGTGGTGGCACTGTGGCTAAGGATCTGTACCTCTGGCTGGAAGGTTGCTGGTTCAAATCCCACAGCCAGCAGAGGAATCCTATTCTGTTAGGCCCCTGAGCAAGGCCCTTAACCCAAACTGCTCCAGGGGTGCTGTACAATGGCTGACCCTGTGCTCTGACCCCAGGCCTCTCTCCCTGTCTGTGTCTCATGGAGAGCAAGCTGGGGTATGTGAAAAGATGAATTTCTAATGCAATAAATTGTATGTGGCTAATATAAAGTGATCTCTCAGCTTAAACATATTATGTAAACTGTATATGGCTGGTATTGGTAGTTTAAAGAAAAAATACCAGTATTCAACTTTCTTCCTAAACATTTTAAGCATCAAAGTCTTACATGTTGTAATTTTGGAAACGGTTTTACGTGCTCCTTCTGACCATATTAAGTTTATATACTTTGTAAAAAGTTATAATGTTTTAATGTTTTCTGCGAATATGCTCATTATCAGAGTAAACAAAAGCATTCTTTTAGAATTTTATTAATAGCGAATATAATATTATAATGATAATGAGAACTGACTCATGATAATGATCTGTTTATTCAGCTGTGCGAGCCATGTTAACAAAAGCAACTTTCAACAGCTGTTCTGCATGGCATTATTATATATTTTGACTCCTAGCTATGACATACAGGTAAGGGGAAAAAGACAAAACACAAGAATTTGATGCAGGTTTTTAGCAAGAAAGTGGAATATGCTACCACCAGCAGCCATATAAATATGTTATATTTATATTCATACATTAATATTGTTAATAACATTCAGAAACATTTTTTTTTTCAGCTACCAAAATTTCCCTACTCCGTATTAAGTGGATTTAAAAAAGTACAACATATTAAATGAAGCTAATGTTTTCACTAACATCTAATACACATCAAGTGCCACCTATCAATCTTCTTTGGACAGTGAAGATTCTTTGGGCAGTGTAACAAATCACACCACGGCACGGTGCAGTCATTTTGTTACGGCAATGAGTTTTGAAGTGCAATCTGAGTGGTTGCGTCATTACATGAATTTCCATTCCTTACTGTATACTGAAGTGCTACCTGTACAAAGTCAGCATCCTCTCACCTCCTCTTTAAGCCTGTAGTTTTCATATTCGATAATGTTTGACAGCATTGACAGAAATTCTTGCTGCTTGTGAAAAGCCTCCTTGATGTCACCTCTGAAATACATGTAGTGAAATTTGAGAACATGCAACAAAATTACCGTACATCAGCTAGCCAGGTTCATACAAACAGAAGTCAGTGCTGATTTCCGTAAACAACACTCTCTAAGCAGCAAAATAAGACGATTGGCTATTACAAAAACATTAAAATCACATATTTTTTCCCTAAGTGCATTCATCGTCTCTTTTCAATAAATAATCAGTCAATATTATTGTCAATAACATAATTACTTGTGAACACTGGTAGACTCATCTCCATCACAGGTTAATCAGAATGGCCTACTTAATCTAATTTTGACAATCTTCAACTCTGAAATTAATGTGGGAAGTGAAGTAGTAGTAAAATAGTGCCTTGGTCTTATAAAACAGACCTTATACCATGAAAGGCTTGAATTGAATATGGTGGGGATATTAAAATAACATTTGATTATTTTCCATGTTCAATGAAATAGTGCAGCTCAGGTATTTCATAGCATGATATGTTAAATCCTGTACCTTGGATAATTACATAACCTTAACTTTCAAATAAGGTTTACCTGACATAGGCCTTCTGCTTCAGTTGGTCACTCTCTGGGTGAGTGCAATCTATGAGCTGAAAAGTTTCCTCAACAAACTTGCTCCAACCAGAAAAGGCCTTTTGCAATTTCAGCCAATCAGAATAGGGCAATCCACCTGAAAGTCCACTAACAGCAGAAAGCCTTGAGGACCAGAATTCAATTTCCCCAACCAAAGACAACATAATCTTATGGATTCCTGTATCAAAAAAGTTAAGAATAAAGATGATAAATGAAGTCTTTTCATCAGCATTAACTGTGAAAATAGAAGTCAATGAGAAGGAGTCACTCAGATCAATTTATTTTGCTTATTATCATTATCATTATTTTTTTATTTTATCTTGTTTGTTTGCTTATTACTCCATGGATGAACACATAGGTGACCTATGGCTAAAAAAAAGCTATCTTCAAAGAAGTAATGTCTTTGACAAACTTCTTTTTAAAATAAAGTTTCTAAAGTCCCTGAAGTGCCAACTAAACTTTACAGCTGGCTAAGACATACCATCACTGTTGCCCTGGAGTAGGGCGAGGAATATGTTTAGAGGACTGGGTGAGTGCCTCACCCCGGCCACTGACAGAAACTGAAAATCAGTCAGAACTATTCAAAACACACCTGGAGTCACAACTGGGCACCTTCCAGTTTTTCAGAAAATTTTAGGATAATTTGGAGATGTGTCAAACCAACAAACCAATAAATTGAGTGAAAGTTTGTATGGACACTAGGCTGTTTTTTAAATTAATTTCTCTATATTGTTAGTATTTATACTGTACCAAAAAATAAAAAAATAGCAAGATTAACTATGTCTTTCTACGAAGTGCTTGGATGAGATATAGGTTTTGATTGCTCTTTGTAAAGACTCATGTCTTATCAGTTGTTCATTTGAACTTATAGTTCAAAAGCAGCAATGAACACATTTCTAATAAATGTTTATATTATATTTTCAAAATACTCTAATCTGTTGAACTACTCATTTAGAGTAGTGTATTCATTACTGATTATCTTACAACACAGGTGCTGCAGAGCGGTGAGCAGACAGATTGAAACGGGTTTACGGAATGGAATGGGAGCAGCAAGCCAGGGTAGACAGGTTTGCGAGGTTATGAGCTGGCAGGCTTGTGAATCTTAGAGTTGTTTGAAAAGAAAGAAGGATGCATGGAAGCAGCATGGAATAAACCTATTACTTGTTCCTTTGCAGCCTACGCATGCTGACGCAGCTAGCCACCTGAACTACTTCATCTCTAGTAATATTTTACCAGCTAAAAGAAAGCCTTCAGACACTATTTAATACTGTGGGTGGGTTACCACTCTCTCCAGTGATTCTGATTCCTAGTTGCTTGTGCAGCTCCTCCAGAATTCTGCCCAGGTCCATCATCATGACTTGACAATGGGATGTCTCCCCATCAGGCCCAGGGTGCCTCCTGAAAAGCACCAGGGCCAAATCCATCCACTTCTCCTGCAGCTGCACCATGGTCTTCAGTGTTTCCTGACTGGACAGCAGCTTATCCCCTCCATAGCGCTCACACTCATATGTGAGCATCTATAAAACAAATATGGGACCTGTTAAAAAGTGCTGTATCATCTGTCTGATCAATATTTTGAAACAGATTTTGAAGAAGCAACAATGGCACATTTTCTTAGGTACCTATTGTAGTGTTCCTTAACTCAGGTCTACAAGTTTCACATCCATCATGTCTTCTAGATCCTTTAAATCACTACTTTAGATTTGGAAAGATCATTAAACTGGTGCAGCTGGATCTAACCGAGAGTCCTCTAGCCCTTGACAGGCAGATATTCAAAGGAAAGCACTCTTCACAAGTTAGAGAAATTTTCTAGGACCCAAGAACAAATACACTCAGGCAAGCAGAACTGTTTATGCACATATAAGTCAAGGGATAAGACTTCATCACATCACATCACATCACATCACATCACATCACATCACATCACAGAGAAGAACCTCACTTCTTGCCATTGCTTTAATTCCTGGAATAAATCCTGCTCTAACTCCTTCTGAGATCCTTCATTTGCTCTGTAAAACAAGTAGATATTAGAGAGGCCTGATTAAACTTAGATTTAAAATGTAATATTTTTATGAAACATGAAATATTTCATACATTTTGCATGGCAGCTATATCCATATATAGTACAGTATACATTAGGGGCAAGTAACAGGTTTATTCCAAGCTGAAAGGAGAAGAAAGAAACCACAGCATTTCAGCTGAGGAGCCTTCTTCGGGTGTGATATATCAGTTCAATTTATACCAATACAAGAACCCCTTAAATAAGTTGGAAGTTAAGTTGTGAAGACTAGTGAAGGACCCATGCATATGTACTCACTTGACTTTTTCCTCATACAATTTCTGCCACTTGGCAATCCTTGCTTCAATCATCTTCACTTTTTCAAAAACAGAGTTCTCTGACTGCCGAAGGTCCTGCATAAAATGACCCACCAATGACTTCCACTGATCTGCCAGTTGTAAGATCTGGCCGAAGTCTGCTGTGTCCTGGAAATCAGGTGCAGGAAGAGAGAGTTTAAAAAAATCAGCTTTTTCTGGGAGTAGACTGGAACACACATGAAGCACACGGAAACATGCTCATTTTTATCAGTGCTTATCCCTAGTTTACTTAATGACTGAAAGGTCATAATATATACTGTATGCTCAAGGGTTTGAATGGTTATAGTCCAAAAAAATAAACAGCTTGTTTCCTTTTCTTTGTAGACCTGTTGTTTTTTGCAAAGTAATAAGCTTACTCCATCCATCCATTTTCTAAACCATATTATCCATATCCTAACTCAGCAGCAATGGGAATAAGGATATACCCCAGATAGAGCACAAATCTTTAACAGGGGACACACAAGCAGAAAGACACAAACACTCACTGTGTTTGGGCTGTGGGAGGAAACCGGAGCTCCTGGGGGAAACCCATGCAAACCCCAGTGCTGCAAGACACCATTGCTAACTTCTGTGCTACGGTGCTGCCTTATTAAGCTAACTTAATGGACGTGAGTGTTTCTGTCATTCACAACTACCTGGGTTTCTTGACTGAGCACATAATGTTACTTTAAGGAATTCCCAGTTTAAAATGAAGTTTCTGTGTACCCCAACCAGGAGCCACATAAGTGAAAAAATCTGAGGTGAAATATTAGACATGCGAGCATTAGAAACTAGTGATTCAATACCAGTCATACAATTTTATTTGTGGTTTATACAACTAACAAAAATTACAGTTATTTATAACATTAAAATACCATTCTTATGTTAATGTTACAAATGAAAATAGTGCTGTCTCTTTATGATGTTTCTAATAAACCACATAAGGCAGTGCAGCTGAAAAATAGTCTTTAAAAGGGTCATCAATAAAACCTCTTTAGATCTGGATTTGTGTACCTTTACACATATCCTGTGGTATGTTCATGATGATAAAAATTAGTTTGTAAATTAATATCAGGTAGGTTTCATTTCTGTTTCTATAAATCTGAGAAATCGGAGTCTTCAATCTTGGACTCACACAGGGTAATTAACATAACTAAACATAAATGTGGGTAATATTTTTAAGTTTTAACCAGGATTTTTAATTTGTTTCATTGCTATAGAAAGTAACAATACAACGGACTGATTAATAAATTAAGCACATTTTATCTGAGAGTTTAACAGATAACTGATATAGAGTAGATCTTGAAAGATAAGAAAATGGCAGAGGCCTCTCACTAAATGATAAACATGCTTGAGACAGCTAGATTTCAAAATATTTTTTTATCATATAGAATAGGCTATAAGGCAAAGTTTTTTTTTAATTTAATCTGATCCTTACCTTGGACATCAGGAGAATTGTAAAATGTTCTGCTGTTTTAGACCATGTCTGTTCACTAATTTGAAGTTTACTTGCAAAGTGGAGATTATTTGCTTTAATTACCTGTAGTTCAAGACAAGGGAAAATGAGAGAATGTCATCACACCAACTGCATTTTATGGTGAAAAGGCACATACTGTAAAGTGAAAAGTGTAAGTATTGGGAAATTGAATGACATTTGTCATGTTTGCAGTTTACTATTGAAATTTATATTTTAAAAAGATAAAAGATTAGGAAAAAGTACAGAATACCATCTTTTATTTCTGAGTATTTTGTGCAAACATGTAAACCATGTTTTTATGTTCAACCTCCTCCAATTTCTGATCAGCACAGGTATTGGAACAAATTAATTTAAAGTTAGTTAGTACTTGTTACAAATGAACCATAGTACTTGGTTGCATACCCCTAATATGTAATGATTGCTTGAATTCTGCAACCCATTGGCATTACCAGATTCTTTGATATGTACAGTACCTTTGAGATGCATTGCCAAGGCTTAACTGCAGCCATTTTCCTTTGTTACTTATTTGTGAGGTTTTCTGACTTTAGTTTCTGCTTCGACAAGTAAAGCACATACTCAGGAGATTGACCTGGCCAGTTCAAAAGTTTCCACATCTTATTGATTAACTCCTTGGTTAATTGGATCTTTGTCTTGTTTCTATAGACTTCCAAATTCAATCACTGCCATCATTGGTTACATCTTTAATCAAACCAGTAAGCCAGTTTCAGAAGCAGACATGCATGACACTACCTCCACCATTTTTCAAAGATTGGGTGGTATGCTTAGGTTAATTTGTAGTACCTCTCTTTTTCCACTGCTTTGTCTTTCTGTAATTGATAAGGGTTTATCTTTCCATAAAACTTTAATATTTGTCATTTACCGACTTCTCAAGTTGTCTACTATGGAAGTGCATTTCTGCCACCAAGGCCCTTATCTCATAATTACGACAAACTCATCTCTTAATTACGAGATAGTCATTCTTGCGTACTTTATGTGATCACGTGATAGCACAATTGACATATAATACCTATATCGTGATGTGAGGACTTACAGTTTTAACCAGTGGAACTGATTGCATATATAACTGTTCATACCATCATTGCTTTGATCACTAAATCCCACAAAACCGGTCCTCAATTTCATCAATCATCAATTTCCCTACGGGATAAATAAAGTATTATCTATCTATCTTAGTTTAGTTTATCTTAGTTTAGATTTGAAAACAGTATAAAAATGTGTAGTTTGGAGTAGGACCTATATCTATACTACACATATCAAGCACTACAATATTACTACTGAACCAAATTGTAGAAGTCATTAGAGTGATTGCAGAGATCTGTTTACTTAGGCCAGCTCAAAATATTTGTTAGAGCAAACAAAGGTGACTTGCCCTAACTGCTGCAACAAAACATGCCCTGCTATAAGTGTTAAAAGAAACAATAACACACCATAACCAAGGAAAAACAACTTATGTTACATGTTAAAGTATTGTAACGCAACGGGGGCTCAGGCGGGCGCCCTTGCCGCATTAGGTCGGCCCCTGCACCGTCCGGGGCTCGAACCCGGGACTTCCGCGTCTCTCTGCAGCGACCCAGCCCCGTGAGCCAAAGAGAGATCTCTCCACAGCCCAGTAGCTGTGGTCCTGCTATCACAGGGAAGGGCGGTGACGTCACCCGCTCTGGTACGCCGGCTCTTACACACAGTGCTTGTCGGCCGTAAGCGTTACACTCTCCCCCGCTTAAATCGCCATCCCCGGCGAAGGGCTATCCCACCCCGCTTCTGACACCAATGTAGCGCAACGGGGGCTCAGGCGGGCGCCCTTGCCGCATTAGGTCGGCCCCTGCACCGTCCGGGGCTCGAACCCGGGACTTCCGCGTCTCTCTGCAGCGACCCAGCCCCGTGAGCCAAAGAGAGATCTCTCTTTAGCTCACGGGGCTAGGTCGCTGCAGAGAGACGCGGAAGTCCCGGGTTCGAGCCTCAGTCGGGATGGGGCCGACCTAATGCGGCAAGGGCGCCCGCTTGAGCCCCCGTTGCGTTACATTGGTGTCAGAAGCGGGCAGAATGAACAACTCGTGGCAGTCACTACCCGATTCCATAAAGCGCCGGCTGACGCTGGAAGACGCAGAACCCATCGGCGGCGCACATAGGGAGCCTGAGCAACTCCTGGGTGCGACAGGTGGCCACAGCCCTTACCAGGGCTACCCAGTAGTGGTCCCGCCAGTAGAATTGGGGCGGCCGCCCCGGAGAGAGGATGCCCTCCCTGCCGGAGCCGATCAGCGATTCCCACACCCATCGGCGCGGGTGCGACCAGGTCGCTACGATGGTGAGGCGCCTTGGGAGACCTATGAGGCGCAGTTCCAGCTCGCGGCCCGGACGAATGGCTGGAGCCGGGCGGAGATGGCCGGCCACCTGGCGGCGGCGCTGGAAGGAGCGGCCTGCCAGGTGCTCCTGGACGTCCCGGAGGAGGACAGAGGCGACTACGCGGCGCTGGCAGCAGCCCTCCAGCTGCGCTTCGGTGTAGAGGAGGCGCCGGACTTGATGCGGGAGAGGCTGGCCCTGCGGCGGCGCCGACCAGGAGAGCGACTGGGCCCGGTCGCCGCGGATGTCATGTTCCTCGCCCGCCGAGGATACCCAACTTTCCCCCGGGAGGCGCAGCGGGAGATGGCTCTCCAGGCCTTTCTCAAGGCCCTCTCGCCCGAGGAGCTGCGGCGCCACGTGCAGCTGGCCGCGCCAACATCGCTGGAGCAGGCCTTGGCCCTTGCTACACGGGCTGAGGTAGTGTTCGGGGTGACTGGCAGCGCCAGCAGACGCAGTGCGCCCTGCCGGCTGACCGAGGCGGCGACGGAGGAATCCAGCGAGGGGGAAGAGGAGCCAGCCCGTGCAGCGACCGCCGCGGAACAGCCCCGCACGCTGATTTGCGACCGCTGCGGGAAAAGAGGACACCGAGCCCGGGTCTGCCGGGCACCCGAACCTCGCTCTCCCTGATCGACGTCGGGAAACGGGAACGGGGCGGCTCAGCGCGGGGAAGGCCGCCCTTGAACACCTCAACCCCCGCTCCGGAGAGCGCTGTAAAAACCGGCGCCCCTCACGCCACCGTGGGGCGAGTCGGCTGTAGCTGGGGCCAGTACCTCCACTGCCGGATTGAGGACCAACCCTGCCTGGCCCTACTCGACACCGGTTCATCAGTGACCCTACTTCGGCCGGGCGTCCTCCCCGACACCGAGGGCACCAACCCCCCAGGATGGGAGGCCTCCAGCCTGCGGCTGAGGACCGTGACGGGACAGCTCGCTGCAGTCCGGGGGAAACGGGTGCTTGCCTTCTGTCTGGGTGCAGCGACGGTGCGCCACCCCTGCTACCTTGCACCCATCCAGGAGGACTGCATTCTGGGGCTGGACCTACTGCAGCGAGTGGGGGCCAGGTTGGACTTGGACCGGCAGGAGTTGGTGTGGCAGGGGGAGCGACTGCACCTGGTGGAGGGCAGGTACAGCGAAGGCCGAGGGACGCGGGCTTGCCGGAGCCGGGGGAACAAGAGGCAGCGGCGGCGGCGGCGGCGTCAGTCGCCGGGGCAGACCAGGCCTGCGAGCCGGGGAGCGAGCGTGCCGGATCCTGCCCCTGAGTCGGCCGGGGGGCCAGACAAGGCGGCGGCGGGGGCCGAGCGTTGCGTGGAAGCGAAGCGTGCCGTTGAGGACCTCTTCCAGCGGAGCTGCGAGGGCCTCGATCAGGACCAGCGGCAGCGGCTCCAGGAGCTACTCGCCCAGAACGAAGACCTCTTTGCGGCGAGGGATGAGGACTGCACCCGCACTGCCCTGGTCCAACACGAGATCAACACCGGCGACGCTCGGCCCATCCGCATCCCACCAGGACGCATGGTCCACGCCAAGCGGACCGCCGCCGAGGAAAAGATCCGGGAGATGGCCGCAGCGGGGGTGATTGAGCCCTCCGCGAGCCCGTGGTCGGCGCCAGCCGTACTGGTTAAAAAAAAAAGACGGCTCGTGGAGGTTCTGCGTCAACTACCGCAAGCTGAATGAGGTCACCCGGAAAGATTCCTACCCCCTGCCGAGGATAGATGACGCCCTGGACTACATCACCGGGTCGACCTGGTTCAGCTCCCTGGACCTCCGCTGCGGCTACTGGCAGGTACCGCTTGCTCCCGATGCTCGCCCGAAGACGGCCTTTTCCATCGGCCAGGGCCTCTGGCAGTTTACTGTCATGCCTTTTGGCCTGTGCAATGCCCCGGCAACGTTCGAGAGGCTGATGGAGAGGGTGCTGGCATCGGTCCCGCGGAACCAGTGCGTGTTATATCTGGACGATCTGCTGGTTCATGCACGGAGTTTCGACCAGGCCTTGACGAACCTCCAGGCGGTGCTGGCCTGCATCCGCCGTGCTGGCCTGAGGCTCAACCCCCGCAAGTGCGAGCTCCTGCGGCGGGAGGTGACCTTCCTGGGACATGTTGTTGGACCGCGAGGGGTGGCTACGGACCCAGGTAAGGTCGCCGCAGTGAGGGGCTGGCCGACTCCACGCACCGTCGCGGAGCTCCGCAGCTTTCTGGGGTTGGCCTCGTACTATCGGAGGTTCGTCCGGGACTTTGCCAGCATCGCCGCCCCGCTGCACCGCCTCACCGACAAGGGCCGCCGTTTTGACTGGGACTCGGGCTGTGAGACTGCCTTTGGCCGGTTGCGCGAAGCTCTGGTGGGGGCCCCCGTGCTGGCCTACCCCGACCCGCGGTTGCCGTATATTCTCGACACCGACGCGAGTGACTCGGGGGTGGGGGCGGTGTTGGCGCAGGAGGGGCCGGATGGGGAGCGCGTAGTGGCTTACTATAGTCGGGCTCTGACTAGGCCTGAGCGGAACTACTGCGTGACCCGTCGCGAGCTGCTGGCGGTGATGGCGGCGGTCCACCATTTCAGGCCGTACCTGTTCGGGACCCGGTTCCGGTTGAGGACCGACCATGCGTCCCTCACCTGGCTGCTCCACTTTAAGGAGCCAGAGGGACAGATGGCGCGATGGATAGAGATCCTGCAGGAGTACGACTTCACTGTCGTGCACCGTGCGGGGTCTCGCCATCTCAATGCCGACGCTCTCTCGCGGCGCCCCTGCGAGGCCGCGGACTGCCATCACTGCGCCCGGCGGGAGCAGCGTGAGGAGGCTGTCCGCACCGTGGCGGGGGTGAGCGCCGCGGCCACGGCCCGGGAGGGGCCGCTGGGGGTGGGCCTGCCAGACCTGGCGCAGCGTCAGGCAGCTGATCCTGACGTGGGCCCGGTGCTCCGCTGGAGGGCAGCAGGAGTGCGGCCTACACGAGAGGAGCTCGCCCCGCACCCGAAGTCCGTCAAGGCCCTCTGCGCCCTGTGGGAGGCCTTGGAGGTAAAGGACGGGGTGCTGCGCCGGGGGTGGCGGGTACCCTCCAGTGGCGAGGTACGGTGGCAGCTGGTGGTGCCTCGGTCGCTCCGCGGGGCGGTGCTCCGAGCGGTGCACGGCCAACCGGGTGTGGGGCACTTCGGCGGTAAAAAAACCCTGCAGCGTCTCCGAGGCCATTTTTATTGGGGTCTTTGCCACCGGGACGTGGAGCGGTACTGCCGAACGTGTGCGGTGTGCGTGGCGCAGAAGGGTCCCCCCGAGCGCTCTCGGGCCCCCCTCCAACAACACCAGGTGGGGGCTCCTATGGAGCGGGTGGGAGTGGACGGGAACCGCTACGTCTTGGTGGCTATGGATTACTTTACGAAGTGGCCGGAGGCCTACGCCCTCCCGGACCAGAGTGCCCCCACGGTGGCCGATGCACTGCTGGAGGGGATGTTTGCCAGGCTGGGGGTGCCGGAGGAGTTACACAGTGACCAGGGGCGTAACTTCGAGTCCCAGGTCTTCGCCAGAGTGTGCCAGCGCCTGGGGATTACTAAGACGCGGACCACCCCGCTGCATCCCCAGAGCGACGGGTTGGTAGAGCGGTTTAATCGGACGCTCGCCACCCAGCTGGCCACCCTGGTGTCCCGGCACCAACGGGACTGGGACCGCCACCTCCCCCTTGCGCTCTGGGCGTATCGGACCGCGGTCCAGGAATCCACCGGGTGCACCCCGGCCTCGCTCATGCTGGGCCGGGAAATGCGAACACCGGTGGACCTGGTCTTCGGCCCACCGCCCGGAGACGGGTCGGCACCGCCGGCTGGACCGGACTACGAGTGGGACCTGCGGCAGCGGATGCAGCGGGTGCACAGCTTTGCACGGACCCACCTGACACAGGCGGGGGTCCGGCAGAAGCGGTACTACGACCTGCGCTGCAGGGGGCCTGCCTTCCAGCCCGGGGACTCGGTTTGGGTGTACAACCCGCGGCGCCGCAAAGGCCTCAGTCCTAAGCTGGCGCCGTCGTGGGAGGGGCCCGCTGAGGTACTCGGGGTGGTGGGCGAGGTCTGCTACCGTGTCCGGTTGCGAACACGGGGGAGAGTGGTGGTCCTGCACCGAGACCGCCTGGCCCCCTACCGGGCCCGGGAGGAGGAGCCGTGTGGGGAGGCTCCAGAGGAGCAGCCGGGGCCGGAGCCGGCCGATAGTGGGGCGTCCGTGGATCGCCAGCCGTCACCGCGGCGCAGCGGCCGCTCGCGCAGGGTTCCGCAGCAGTTGGCCGAATACGAGTACAGCCTGAGGGGGGTGTTCGACGTCGGCGAGACGCCAGACGCTTCAGGTGGGGGCAGTGTAACGCCCTCGCCTGGTGGTGAGGAGGAAGCGCCCCTAGGCGCTCGTAGTACCGCTGGGCATGCTGGGAGTGGTTGCCGGAAAGAGTCTGAGGGTCAGCACGATGACCAGCGGCTGACCCTACCTGTGTAAATAATGTCCTAGTAATTCTAGTGCCCTGTGTAGTCCTGTAAAAGTAGAGTGTGTTGTTAGGTAATTACCACCCTAAATGTGTGTACGTGTTCGTCACTCTCCTCATGTGTGTGTAGATCCTGTGTTTGGTTTTGGTGTGGTTGTAAAATAAAGCCAGTGCTTGGTTAATCGCGTCTCCACTGTTCTTTAGTTCTGAAAAAGAACCTGCAAAACGCTACAGTATGAAGTAGTAATGTTTTTTTCTCAGTCTGTACTATACATTATACTGTATACTGTATACTGTAAGAGCTGAGAAACCCTTGCAGTTTGTCTGTTCTGTGAAGCGGCCCATTGCGCATTGCTGTACTTACTGAGGATCAATAAAACTGAATCTGCACAAGACTTTCCTACTCCCATGATAAAGAATTTCCCACAACACCCTCAATGAGTCAGAGGCATTTGATAACAACTGTGCAGTGACATAAAAAGCACCAAACTACTGAGATTAAGTCCTAGGTACAGTGAGTAAAGGATCAACCTCAACTGAAGCCTATGGGAGGAAATGTAAACAGAAAGGACTTCAGAGATGTATGATGGAGCTGTATTATTTAGAGCCTCAAAAGTTCGTAACAAGATCTTACATTGAATATGTGACATTTTAGGCAACCAATGTAAAGATTTAAGTATAGGAGTGATATGCTGCCAGGGTCTTGTGTGAGTTAGAAGTCTGGCTGCAAAGTTTTGGACATATTACAAGTTACTGAGAAGAGGCCATAAAGCAAAATGTTACAGAAATAAAGCCTTGGTGTTATAGAGGCATGAATCAAGCACTCAGGATTGAACTAATATGGGCATTATTTATAAGGTGAAAAAAGAGGTCTTAATTTTATCAAATGAGGGTTAAAACAGGAGAAGATCAAGTGTGACTTCATGACTACAGATGATACCTGAATGGGGCATCCACCATTACTGTGAAGCTTTTCGACCTTACATTTGCTACCCACCAGTAAAATTTCTGTTTTGTCACTATTTAGCTTCAAGGAATTTGATGTCAAAAAGAGCTTGATGCCAATCAGACAAGAAGTAAGTGACAGAGGTGGGAAATAATACAGGGAAAAGGTTTTAATGTAACTCTGAGTATAATACACATAACAATGATACTGAAGACCATGTATTTGTGTCATCTGACTGAGAGCAAGCATAAAAATAATACTAAAGCAATGGGTCCAAGACTGAGTACTGCAGCAAGTCATGATTGACTGGAGCCATTTAGATGTATGAAAAGATTTATGCAGACCAAGGGAAACAAACTGCTTCCTGCCAGTAAGATAAAACAAAACTAGTTGAAAACAGTACTATTGATAGACAATGTCTGTAAGCATTTGAGAGATATTTAATGATTACTGTATCAAAATCCGCACTAAGATTGCACAAGCAACATAAGAACACCTATAACCATATAAGTCAGATGCAACAAGCAAATCATTAACAACCCTGACAGTCTCAGTGCTATGATTAGTATGAAAACCAGACTGGAATTGTTCAAACAGATCATTAGCTATCATGTGAGCCTGTAATATATATGTAAACACACATTCTGGAAGAAGTGTTAGTGGGACCAGCAGGGGGCACTCACCCTACAGTCCATTGGCCTCATTACTCTGTTCTCCTCCCCACTGATAACTGGTGTGTGTTGAGTGTTCTGGTGCACTAAGGCTGCTGTCACATTTACCTGTAAAGTGCTTTGAGTGGAGTGTCAAGAAAAGTGCTATATGAGCGTAAGAAATTATTAATTATTATTATTAGTATTGGCTGCACATTCATGTGGTAGGAAGGGAGATTTAGTCCTGAGTTGGATTATTTTATCTAGAATCCATGTTATCTGTCTTGCTGGCATTGCATTGGGTTCCAAGTTACAAGGGCTAGTATTATGGGTTTCTGGGTCTATAGAATGTAGACCTCTGGGACACAATGTTTTGTATTGATATTTTATCAAGCTTTGACTGAAATTATTACTCTTTCACCAGAGCTGTGCCAGTTCTCAAGTGCCAAAACACATACTACTGCATGAGAATATCTTTGTCATTCAGGCATTATAATTGTAGCTGCAGGGCTTATTAATAATACAGGAATTAAGTTTGCTGCTCCCTTGTCACTCTCTCCCTCATCTTAGTGGTGCTGGACACAGAGGCCATTCCATGTGGTTCAGATTTAAGGTGTTTTTCTATCTGATTGAGTTTCCTGATAAGGAACAACTCCCAAGGCTGAGATTCTCCAGCCACCCTAATGAATGGTCATCTCTGGCGCCTTACTGTCTGGGAGATTCCAAGGGAGAGTCTCATTCCTAAGTTTACAACCTAAGGTCAGAGGGCATTGTTACTCATTCTCCACCTTGATCAGTCAATCAGGAACTGGTAGGGTAGGATAACCCTACATGGGTCTCGAAAGCCTGTGAAACTTTCAACCAATGAATGACCGTTGTTCCTCCAGATAAAAGATGGAGGAACCACCCATAAGGTGCCCCTCCAGGACATTCTCAGACTCAGCTCAGACAATCACATGACGGCCAGTTTGTCCGAGTACCAGGACTTTACTTTGTTCTAAGAGTCAAGACTGGAGGTTGCTCGCACATAATCAAAGGTTAACCCATCCGCCCAAGGTTAACCCAGCAGCAAGCTTCGTGAACCGCTGATAACCCACCGCGAACACTCGCCTAATCAACAGGTGAACTACGGTTGGAACTGTTGACAGTTGAATCTCAGTATTCAGGACTAGTGCTACATCAGGAACGAACCGGTCTTCTTCCCGTCTAAAGAGTGTGACTTGCTTGGACATGCATTAACTTTTCATGTGCACAAACTCTGCTAGTTCAACCAGGACTAACTAGCCGGTCTTCAGAGAGTCACTGCCAGCACGCTGCGGCAGGAATCTCTCCCTGCTTCTCCTACACCTCCAGCCGCACCAGGACTGCCTGGCACCAGGCCAGAGGATGCCGATTGGATGCAGCCACAGCCTGTTGCTGTTCCTTTGTGTCCACGGGAGATCTGAATCCACATAAATTGGATGAGTATTCAACATTCTGCATTACAGTTCGAGAATTCAATTGTTACCTCAACCCCAGTTGATATCAATTTAATTCCTATGAGTGGGATACTTGCTTTTGAGTATCTAGTGTAGAAGTTGTAATCAAAGCTCCATTAACGAAATGGTATAAATGAATGGTATACTGAATGTATGTCTCTCTTGGTATTTGTAACTATTCGTTATTGAATATATGCCTTTTGTATTCTGCTAACCCTCACTATAAGATCTGTTATGTTTACAGTATATGCACATTTTATATATTATATATTAATAAATGTATTCTCGTGTATTAGCATCCATGTGTGTGCGTTGCTGAGTTATTCTGCAAAGTCGGTTTTATAATAGCCATCAAAGAATATTTTTGTGACTTACTGCTGCAATTAATAATTGTCCCAGTAAATGCACAAAACCCCTTCATAATTATTTGTTACCACTTGTTGTTTTCCTGAGCACCCTATTTGAAACAATAAAATGTATCTACTTGTCTGTGACACATCCCTTTTGTCCATATACATTATTTTTTTATTAAAAATGGCATCATCCATAATGACACTGCCTAAAATCATTGACACAAAAAAGGAACAGTAGTAGCAGTACAGATACGTGTGGCACTCCACTAATTATCTCAACCAATTTAGAGGATTCTCCCCTTGTCAGCACTCAGCTCCTAATCAACATGCAGCATTATCTTGGATTCCTATTGTTTAAATTTAGATTTAATTTTTTACATGGAACATTTAAAAATATAATTCTACAAATCTAAAGATGTCAAATAATATTCTCTAATTTAATCACTGTTGCTTCGTAACAAAAGAACTGCCATTTCTATAATCATGTTGGCAATCTTTTAGTCTATATTCACCTGATTCCACTTTGAACCAATTTCTGTGGTTGTGAAAGTTTTCCAATAGGGAGGCACACACCCTATCCTAAGTGTTTAAAACTATTTGCCCTTGGATAAATCTTCCGTGGGGTCTGCATTGTGACAAGCTTTAAAACTTCCACCTACCTTCAATGCAAGGCTGTTAGTGACTCTGCTCCACAGGTCTCTTTCCTCAGTGAGATGAGACACCTGGGACTCTAGCCTGCGCCTTTGCATCTCATACAGCTCATGGTACTCTCCTACAAGGCTAGAAAAAAGTGTCTGACAGCTGACAGTATTATCATAGAACATATGATCATTAAACCTACCTTTTACTTGAAACTTAAAGTTAAATTGTCTTTCCTGCTTTTGATAATATTAACAAAGAGGTAAAGGTAAATATTTAAATCTCACTGTTATTATGCCACACAATCTACTTTGTGTTGTTTTCCCACTCTTGGTGGTAGAGACGCAGACATTTAAAATGTGCAAGGTGTCATGCAGCATACCACAACAAATGCTGGCAAACCATGTGGCTGTCTCAACAATTTTAATAATAACATTAAATGTTATTAAAATAAAAATTAAATTAAAATTAATAATAAAATTAAATGTTTTTAAGAGAGGCTAGCAGTTACTTGAATGACTTTCAAAGAATGACTTATGGTTGCATACTATATGTTGCATTGTAGTTAATATAGGTCTGCACTATATAAAGGGTTTTTGTCTAAGAAATGTAAGAAAACTACACTTTTACCACAACACCACCACAATAATTATGATATTTATTATTAATAATATGATGTTTTTGTATGTTTCACTGCAAGTTTTGATGCAGTATTTTTATTCAAATGGTTTCTTTTTTAAAAACATCTGGTTTTCCTTCCTCTGCAAGCGATTATAAACTCAGTAAGTTTAATTGTTTTTATTTATTGCTAAAGTAGGTGACAATGGGAGTGTCTAAGAATCTAGATAAAGTGTGTAACATCGGGCAGTGTAAACATTTCCAGCTTCGAAGCAGAGGGAATGTTTGCTGAGGGGGTCCAGAATCTGTGATCAAAATAATTACAAAATCACTAAAGCTTACAGTATCTTGGTATACCTTATTCCCGTGGCTCTCAAACCCAGGTGGTACGCCAGATAACCCTGGAAATGTGTTGTGTGCACTGAAAAATTGGGACGCTTTTCATATTTTCTATTTGAATAAAATTCATTTATGCAGCCTAGGTACTACGATACAGTGTGCGCTAATACTTGAGTGCGCACAAAAGCAACTATGTACTTCTCTACCATTGTATAGGAATGTAAGTGACCAATTGTATTTTAAAAAAAATAGGGAGGTAGGAGAATGTGCATGGTTTTGGAACACAGTGAGCACAGGAAAGCGTGATAGATAACAGAAAATATTTAAGAACTGTTCTAGGTTAACTTGAGAAAAATACGCCGAGCGTATCTGTGTTTTGCTCATATGGGCTTCAAATAAAAACTTCTTTTAACTTCTGACACGGACTCCTGAAACGGAAACGGGGAAAAATGCAAGCTTACGGATTGCTAAAGCAGGAAAGCCCCACACTATTTGTGAAGAACTTTGTTTACCGTTGGCAAAAGAGCTGACACGTATTATGTGTGGAGAAAAAGCTGCTAAACAGCTAATAATAATGTAATGTAATAATAATGTTATAATAATAATAATGTTTCTTTATTAGCCCTATACAATTTCTTGCATTAGGAATTCATCTTTTCGCATACCCCAGCTTTTCTCCATGGAGACACAGACAGGGAGAGAAGCTTGGGGTCAGAGCACAGGGTCAGCCATTGTACGGCACCCCTGGAGCAGTTAGGGTTAAGGGCCTTGCTCAGGGGCCCAACGGAGTAGGATAGCTCTGCCGGCCGCAGGATTCGAACCGGCAACCTTCCAGTCACAGGCGCAGATCCTTAGCCACAGAGCCACCACTCCGCCCTGCTCGACCTGCCTTTAGAAAGACACAGTCACTCGTAGAATTACTGATATGGCAGACGATGTTAAAAGTAAGCTGATAGAGTGCATAAAGATGAGCAAATGCTTTTCACTGAAAATTGATGAGTCTGCAGATGCCAATTTACTCGTTTATGTTAGATACGAGTTTGTGGGTACTGTATGTCCCATGAGGACTTTCTGTTCAGTAAGCTGCTACCAACAAGAACTACAGGAAAGCACACATTTCAGCTTCTGAATTAATTTATCGAAGAGAATGGCATCAACTGGATAAAATGCGTCTGAGTTTTTACAGACGGTGCTAGAGCGATAACAGGCAGGCACAGCTGTGTAGTTGCATGAATTAATGAGGTTGCTCCAGATATGAAGTGGACGCACTGCAGCATCCACCGCGACTCTGTTGTGAATTGTATCAAGGCTTGACCAATGAATTGACATCTGCTTTGCTCGACTAAACAGGCTCACCCCTCTCACTGATATGGTGCTTTTTTATTGTTTATTTTTAATTTTTGTTGTTCCTGTTGTCATTCTGTAAAATGCTTTGAAAAGCCACCTTTAAAGGCACCTTTAAACGCGCTATATCAAATAAAGTTTATTATTTTTATAGTATATGTATTATATGTGTGTGTGTGCGCTCATGTTGGTCATTGAGCCTTGGTTTGATCAGGGTTGGGACAAAAGTTTGAGAACCACTGCCTTAGTTAATTAAGTTCTGGGTAAATGATTCTGTCAATCAACAGTCCAGACCATATATAATCAGATCAGGAGAAGAAAAGAGGAGTGAGATAAAGGGGAAAAAGGAGGTCAGACCACATGAGAGAGGAGGCAGAAACAGACGAAACCTGAAGCTTGTGCCAGGCAAGAGTCTATTTCATGATCATCTGAAAAACAAAACCCTACTGGAGTTAAGTTTTTGAATCTTGCTAAAAGAGCTTGCTGTTCTGTAGCTTTTAGGGAACATGGGTTTATTGAGTAAAGAATCCTTTAGTTTAAAACTGCCTCTCTTGCTTAGTTGGTGTGTTTGAGAATAGGGAGATAGACTCCTATTTATTTTTGGCACCTGGGTTAGAGAGAGAAAGATTTAATTGTAGCTTGTATTCTATTTAGTTTAGAAGGCAGCTTATCGCTTCTTTGGCCTCTGTAGGCATTATTGAAGAGCCTGGTACTTGGTAGCAGCCTGGGGTTTTCTTGGTGGATTAGACATACAGCTGCAGCTATTCAAAATGCACGGTACAAAACCATACCGCGGGCAACTATGCGTGCGCCACCGCGCCGTACCCCGGTACGTGATTGGGTGGCCAAAATGACCGACAGGGGCATTAGTGGTGCATTACTCGGTAGTGAAAATATTTAATCATTTAATCTCTTTACTGTGCACATCTTAATCTGCTTAGTATTGAATATTTATATGGAATTTTACCACTAAAGAGAAATTTTAGTAGCTGAGCATAAAAAGAATAGGAGCATAATGCATCTGAAGGTCATAAACGATATGAATTTAGGAATATAAACATATCACATAAACTGTACTGTATATTGCTGGTATTGGTATTTTAAAGAAAAAATACACACCAGTATTCCATTTCTCCCTAAACATTTTAAGTATCGAAGTCATGTTCCATAATATAGTTATACCGTTATTAATTTATTTAGATACGCAAATGCATATTATATTCCCTATTAATCCAATTATAAAAGTATGCTTTTGTTTAATCTGATAACGAGCGTATTCTCAGAACAGGTTAAAACGATCAATTTTCAAAAAGTATATAAAGGTACAGTAATATGGTCAGAAGGAGCACGAAAAAACATTTAGAAATAACCACATGTAAGACTTTGATGCTTAAAATGTTTAGGGAGAAATGGTATACTGGTGTGTATTTTTTCTTTAAACTACCAAGACCAGCCATATACAGTACAGTTTACATACAGTAATATGTTTATGTTCCTAAATAATATATTTTATGAGCATATGAAAGGCATGGTGAATCAGAGATTCTCAAGAATTACTTTGTATGATTGGAAACGAATCCGTGATCGGATCAACGAAATGCTGTGGTGTTACTTTTTGTCAATGAAAAAATAAAGTCTTTTTGTTTACAAAGATGGTTACAAAGAATGTGGACCAGGGTAATACTTCGAGTTTACAGCTTGTCCAAGGTCATTCATTATTAATACTATTAGTAATATCTTCGGTAAAGACTTTGATGCATAAAATATTTCTGCATAATTAAAATATTAATGATAAAGGTAGGTTGTGTACTTTTGCCCAACTGAGCAATCTTGCTTTCATAAAATTTACCAACTTTTTAATGTATGATGATTAACATGCTGTAATACACAGTTTAAATTGAAAAGTCTAAAGAGATCGGGATTTGAAACCGGTGTTTTCTGGTGACAGCTCGAATGCTGTACAGGAGAGGTTAAGCTTTATTAGCTCCTCCTGGCGGTTTGATTGGCGGAAGGTGATTCCGGATACTATTTACATAATCGAATTTGCATATGGTAATTTGCGGTATGACGTAGAATGACGCGTTATACAGCGTTTTGATGCGACACACCCACCGCGTTATACCGCAGCGTACCCCGCTTGTTTTGAATGGCTGCATCTGTACTGTATATCTCTGAAACGCCTTGTCTGTACATCCTGTATAGCGAAACTTGTGTGCTGTAGGTTTATGTTGCATGTAGTGTAGTGTGTGTCACTGTCATTGTTAATAAATATTTGTTTAACCAAGTGTGCCTGAATTAATGTTCTTTTCACCACATCTGTGCCACAGAACAAATAATTAAATTAAATATAACTATACCAACTTTTCACATATATTCTGGAGAAATCATTTACAAGTTGGGGGTTATGAATATTTATTTCATTATTGACTAACCCGGTCGGTCAGTTCCTGATTTTCTATATCATTTGTAACAATATTATATAAAATGCTTCTTTGTGTTGCAATGAAAAATGAAGCACTTGTAGTTTTTAATTTACAGTAGCTCTTACAACCAAAGTGATGCTTGATTGCAAAACTCCTTTGATATTGAAAAGGATCTCTCTCACTTATTCATTCTCTCTCACCTGTTCACTCTTTCTCTTTTTCTCAAATACTTTTAATTAAGGATAGTTTAAGGTCTGAAAAAATATAACAATTCTGTGATTTTTGAAAGCTGGTAGTGGGATTTGAATTTCTGCTCCTAGTAGCATGAAAAAGTGTACACCCCTGCCCCACACCATCTCCACTTTGCAGGTCTTCGTGACTTTTCAAACTGAAGAGGGTCCCAGCCACCTCAAAGGGTAGAGGAGGAGGATTCAAAGAAGATGAAAACAGTATACCTAATTTGGTTTCAAAATATTACTAATCTTAAATTATTGGTGTTTATTATATTTTTAATGCCACTTTGAGATGCAATGAAAAATGAAACTAATTGTCAATTAGATGACTGCTAGGCCAGCTAGAGAAAAACAAACTGAAATCCTTTTCTCCCTCCCACCTACTTGGTCCTTGATATGATTATCAGAACATTTTGTTGGCTTTTTAAACCTAGTTCTTTCCACACAATGTATTGTAGATATCTGCTGACTTTTAATGCAGAAGATGTTCTTTAAAGTGTAATTTATGATACAGTTCATCCCCAATACAAATTGTGATGCACAATAGTTTCACACAACAGTGTGAAATGCTTCCATGAGCTGGGCAGCCGACACGTCTCTGAAGTTCTTTTGTTCTGATTTTTAATTTAAAGTTGTTTGAATAGTATATACAGTGGTCTAACAATGTAGCTTTACATTTTTAAGACATATTATGCTATGATGATAATGCTGATGTAAATAAAAAAACATTGTGTCATAATATAAGATAAACTTATTTATATTTTTAATATTAGATTTTTATAAATTGGATTTATTATAAAAGCATTACGATTGATGCACCTTTCTCTTTCTTCCCTGCACCCCAAACAAAAGTTGCTAGAGGTTTCATGTAAATTGACCCCAGATATTCCAGTGGCCAATGATTTTATGTGTTTAAAAATATTCCTTGCTGTCTGGATTCTGTTACTAATTTGCGTTATTCTTAAAGAATGCCTTCATCTAGATTCCAAGCGATTATTAAAATTATATTGCATACATGTTTCCAAGTGGAGCACAAGACACAGTACCTCAATGGAAAATTGAGATATTAACAATTTAAATATACTGACCTAAGTATAGGGCAGACTTGTATTAGCTGCAATGCAACTTACTGGACAGTCATGACAATCAAAACTTATTTTTCTCTGCCTCTGTTATGTTTTTTATGTGTACATTCTTATTTGCTTTTAAATACAGTACAATATTGTATGGTTTGAAAGCTACTACAATATTTCAAGATAATAAAAGCAGCACAAACGCTACTTTCAACTGCATAAACTAGCACAAATAGAGCTCTAGTGACTGTGATGGTTTCACTGTTAGAGCCGTTTGTAGGAGGACTTCCTGAGCTCTAACTAGCTTTTGCTCTACCAAAAACCAAACTAGAAGCACCACCAATTAGCAGCTGCCCAGCTTGTGGAAGCTTTTCAAACTATTGCATCACCATTTGTATTGGGGATGTGTTAGATATTAAACTGAGAAGAATAGTCTTTATTAAAATTAATGTCCTTTATTGACAGTTACATTTTCCATGACACCCGAAAGTGGCATCAAAAATAAAAACAAAAAGCAGCAAAAAAATCTATATTATAGATTATTATTATGAGAAACACATTATACATAGTGGCTTTAAAAATTAGTATTTTAAAAATAAATATAAATAAAAACAAATATACACATAAAATATAATAAATAATATGGACACTATATTGACAACGTTATTCATTTTATATATCACAATATGGTAAATATTAAAATATTGATGGTGGTGATGGATATTTTGCAGTATTTTCTGTGTTCTTGTGTCAATAGTAAGGTAAAATCTCTACAATATCTTGATGTTATAAAGTATTATTATTGTTATTAACAACAACAACAACAACAACAACAACAACAACAACATATTGTGGTTACAAGACTAAACAAAAAAGGAACATTAACAGAATCATCTTGTTTTAAACATACATAAAGTATACAGAGTTATTAGTTTTCTTTAGAGTTCCTTTAATCAAAGAAAGGTTGAGTTCAATACTCACAAACAATGCATACAAGAATGCTATGCTTCTTTCCAATTTTCTCCTATGTCGCTAACATTTTTTCCCTTTATTGCGGTAACTCAACTGGTAGCCTGTAAATGTGAAGTAGACTTACTCTGCATTTTTCTGGGCCTGCTGCAGAACCCTGGCCATCTCCTCCTGTGCACACTCAGCTGCTTTGGATACTCTCAAGTCATGCTGTCTCAGCAGGGTCAGCTCACTGGAATAATCGGAGAATGTTAACACACTCTGTACACTGGGTCTCAATGTACACCCAATACAAACTCCACACAGAAATATAAGACTCAGTGACGAAAACAACTAAAAAGCATTCACTGGTAAGATTAAGTATGTGCACAACTATTTGTCCACAGGAAAAGGCTCACAAGTATCACAAACAAAACTGAATCCAAGGCATTTAGACTACAGTTTTAGTACCCAAGGAAAATCTGTTACGATATAATATATATATATTAAAATAGGGTTGATAAAGTAGACATCCAGTGACCCGTATATACAGAGTTGCTTCTTACAAATACCGTGTATGACTTGCTTAATTTTAATTCTTAAAAGTCAGGTCTCAGTGCTGATATTAGTTGTTTTATTATAATATTATTATTTAAAACACAGCAGTGCAAGTGTCGCAGTAATAGTTTTAACTGCATGGCTGTATCAAAGATATAGTCATGGACAGAACACTTACAGTACAAGAAAAAAGCTGCAAGAATTAAAATGAAAGCTTGGTAATTGTCTGGAAAAGCTTATTTGTAGGAGAGCTTCTTAATCTTTACAATGTTCTGTCTGTAGATGTTTTTCTGAGCCTATCCTAGCCTAAGCCTAATGGAATTGACCCTTACTTGTGGAGTTGTCCAATGGAAGTTTTAAAGCATACAATCTCCTCAGTGAGTCGTCTGTCCAGTGCCCGCAAAGCCACTGTCTCTGTATGGAGGCTTTTCAACTGACGGGGGATCCGGTCCAAAAGTAAAATGTATCTCTGCCTACAAAAAAAATAGCATTAATGTTTTACTTTGAAACTGTTAAAGGAGTTACCTACACTGCACATGTATGTACAGCTTGGTTCAAAAACAACTCTTATATAATAATTATAATAAATAATATTTAATAACTATAATTTCTTATACTTATATAGTGCTTTTCTGGACACTCCACTCAAAGCACTTAACAGGTAATGGAGATTTCACTCCATCACCACCCTGGAGCACCCACCTGGATGATGCAACAGCAGCTAAAGTGAGCCAGTATGCTCATTACACATCACCTATCAGTGGGGAGGAGCACAAAGTAATGAAGCCAAATCATGGATGGGGATTATTAGGAGGCAATGATTGGTAAAGGCCAATGGTTAACACTCCTACTCTTTTCAAGAAACCTCTTGGGATTTTCAATGACCTTGGAGAGTCAGGACCTCTGAAGCATGAATCTTTTTTTTATAATATATACTGGGGCATTAGGATTCACACAGACTGCAGGGTCCCACTAACACCCCTTCCAGCAGCAACCTTAGCTTTACCAGGACTTCTCTCATCCAGGTATTGGTTTGGTTCACACCATCTTATAGTGGGTTGCCAGTTGTGAGTTTTAGGGTGATAACTACCAGCTATATTTGTATTGCACTGATAACTATGTTTGTAAAAATATGCTTGTTAAAATCAATTCTGAATAGATCACAATTAAATCCTGAACGGAATTAACTACTGTATAATCTGAATTATCATATCTTTCATTTGTGTCTCTATTGTAATGGGGGTCAAATTGTCAAATTCACCAAATTTAAAACAAAATGGCTTTTCACTCTATTTAGGACTTTTTGGCAGAGAATCACTTAACAGCTCTATACCAACCTTAGCTTAGACAGCAGTTTCCCACGTTCTGCACACTCTACTGTGATCTGGCGAATGAGCTCATGGAAAACGACATTGTAGATGTTCTGCTCGATTTTCACCAGTTCTAAAAGGCTGTGCATCTGTCAGATGACATAGTAATGCAAAAAGGGTAAGAATTACTGGCAATCACTAGAATGGAACAGTTTTTTTATTAAATAAAACCAAAAATAACAATGTCTTCTGAAGTAAGACTGCTGCCAGAAAATGTTTAAAGAAGATGGCGACTCCCTTCCACCACCACCAATGTGCAGCACCCACCATGATGATGTGACGGCAGCACACACATCAGCTATCAGGGGAAGGAGAACAGAATGATGAAGCAATTCATAGATGGGGTTTATTAGGGGGCCATGATTGGTAAAGGCCAATGGGGAAACTTGCCCAGGACGCTGGAGTAACACCCCTATTCTTTTTGAGAAACACCTTGGGATGTTTAATGGCCACAGTCACGACTTTGGTTATACATCTTATTCGAAGGACAGCGCCTTTGTATAGTAAAGTGTTCCAGTCACTATACTGGGGCATTAGGATCCACACAGACCTATGTAGGCAAGTGGCTACATCCTGCTGGCCCTACTAACACCTTTTACCAGGAGGTCTCCAATGTGAGTACTGGCCAGCCTCAAACCTGCGTAGCTTCAGTGGGTTGCCAGATGTGAGTTAGAGCAGCAAATAGAGAGGTAGGAGAATGTGCGTGATTTTGGAACAATGCCAATGTTGTAAACACAGGAATGCATAGAAATGTGTGCTAGGAACGCTGGTAATCTTGTGAGCACAGGAAAGCGTGATAGATAACAGAAAAACATTTAATTAATTAATTAATATTTAAGGCCAGAACACTCACCACACATCAGCTATCAGTGGGGAGGAGAGTGGAGTAATGAAGCCAATTCATAGATGGGGATTATTAGGAGGCCATGATTGGTAAGGGCCAGTGAGAAATGTTGCCAGGACACTGGGGTTACACCCCTACTCTTTTTGAGAAATGGCCTGGGATTTTTAATGACCACAGAGAGTCAGGACCTCGGTTTTACGTCTCATCCAAATGACAGCGCCTGTTCACAGTATAGTGTGCCCGTCACTATACTGGGGCATTAGGACCCACATGGACCACAGGGTGAGCGCCCCCTTCTGGCCCCACTAACACCTCTTACAGCAGCAACCTCAGTTTTTCCCAGGAGGTCTCCCATCCAAGTACTGACCAGGCTCACACCTGCTTAGTTTCCATGGGTTGCCACTTGTGAGTTGCAGGGTGATATGGCTGCTGGGAGGGAGAGACACGTCCGAAAAAAAGTTCATACCAGCTACAATACAAATACTGTATATTTTTTGTGATAAGAGGGAGCAAAACATCAGTTAGTAATTAGTGTACGATTTATAGTTGAAATCTGAGCCTAAATATAAAGTTAAAATCTCGACAAACAAAGCAATGTAGGAAATGCACACTTTTTCTGCAACAGAAACAGACATGCATACTCTCACACGAATCCAAGTGACGAAGTATGAGGATCCTATGCAGACGAAGGAGAGTGTAGAGGTAGAAACACTGGTGTCCAATCCAAATCGATAGGTGAGTCCGTGGTCAAGAGCAAAGGTTAGTTCAAAAAGCCAAATGAGGTCATACAAGAGAGGTTTTCTCACAAATGGGGTGAGGTAGGAGCTTTCTAGGAGAGAAATCAATACCATGCAGCGAGTAGTGAGTTTAGAGGGTTTAAATAGAGCGGAGAGCAGAACAGTACAGCAGGTGGTGATGGTTTAACACGTGTGGCGCTTGTTATGATTCCACTGCTGGAACTGGTTAGCTCGTCTGTGGGTCGATCTCTGGTGACTGGCAGTCGTGACACCTAGGGCCAATTTTCCCAGAAGCCAATTAACCTACCATTATGTTTTTGGACTAAGTTAGGAAACCAGAGTACGCAGAGGAGACCTGAGCACTAGGAGAACATACGCACTCCACACAGATAGCCAGGGCCCCAGCAAAGCTAACCACTGCACCACCATGCTGCCCTTATTACATTTATATGGTGTAAATGTAAGATTTATGGATATAAAAACGTTTTGAAATATATTTCAAATATATAGTGTTGTATATGCATTTTAAATATATGGAAAAATACATTTAATGTCCTTTTTTGCAGGGGAGCTAGAGCCTATTCAGGCAAGCAACAAGTGCAAGGCACGATATACCCTTGACCATGCCGTCCATCATAGAGCACACACTGGCAGACACAGGCATGCACAGGATTTTCCCCAAAGACAATCAACCTAACAGTATAGTTTCTCATTTCACCTCTGACCCCATGATCACACTGATCTCTCTGTCTGCGTTCTCAAAGTAGGGTTTCTTAACTCCTGTAGCAGAAAGACATAGCAGAAACTAAAATTATTCTCTCTATTCATGTAGGTTTCATTTCTTACCTCTCCTCACCTCTCTTGACCTCGCACCACTTGATTGGTCACTCTGCCTCTCCATTGCTCCTGCCTCCTCCTCTCTCCTGGCTTTTGTTATCCCATGCAATATTATCTTTGCTGACTGCCTTATCTTTCTTAAACACAAAGAAGGTTCCACAGCCGAAAGGTTGTGTTCTTTCTTCTCTTTTCAGCATGGAATAAATCTATTACTTGTTCCAGTATGTTACATATATTTGCTTAATATTAACCTCCAATATGTATGAATAACATATTTAAAAATATTTCCTCACATCAATTTAAAATATATGGTTTATCCATATTTGCAAGAAGAGGCTTTCAGGAGAGAGGAGTGCAGCAGGAGATAATATATCAAAGCACATACATTACCTGTGAGAGGTCTGTAACTTCACTGATGTCATCACTAATCCCTGCCTTTTCCAGCATAGTGTCCATCACCCTCATCAGCTGGACAGCCTCAAGCCTCCCACTGGGCTTCCTGGAAGTCAGTGGAAACTGGTTTAAAACAACATATTAATAGCATAATAATAATAGAACCTTCATCGGATTGCTAAAGTCTTTAAATGTGATTTAATTATAACAATTTCAATTTGTCAGGATTTTTTTCATTAAATGTAAACTTAGAGAATGAGAGGCAGCTGTGCTGTCACTAGAAATACAGTAAGTGGAAACTGAAATTACTTAATGTCAAATGTCAGCAAAATACTTACAGTGAGGGAAAAACTCTAAGTCTCTTGTCACTGTCTTCCAACAGCACTGTGTATTTACTGGAGATAAATAGAAAACAGTTGTATCTAATAATGTAAAACACATGTATCTAATAATTTATATAATTACAGTTAAACACTGTACTATGTTACACAAATTATGAGATTCCAGACCACCTTAATGACAACAGTAATAGAAAAGAAAATAGATTAATAGCAAACTGTACAGAGAATGCATTCCAGAACAAAACATCTTCCATCATCTTTCAGAGATTCAGAGAGTTTACTCACTCCTCATAGCACTCTAGTCCCAGCACTCCTTTGTTCTTCACAATGTGATATTCCTCTGGAATCAAGCTTTCCATCAGTCCGAGTTCCTGCTTTAATTGAATGATTAATGTCAATGAATGTTAAAATCATTTTTGATGTTGGCTACCTTCCAAGTAAAAAGCGCTTCTGCATTAGTGTAGCTTGTTTTCTGTGTCATAACAAGTTTTTTTTTTGCTACACAGTTCAAGCGTTTTGTACCTTCAAATCATATTTAGTTGCTTACATAGATCTGAGACAGTGATCTCTTCACTATGGGACTCTGCATATGGGTCATTCATATGGCTAGATGACATATTACAAGCCATATTGTTGTGTTGGTTATTGGTCAGCAAGGGGCATTCTTTTGTGCCTTTGCTTTGTGGCCTATTAGGTCACTGAGGAGTGTAGCTATAAGTGTAAAGGTTAGGTCCTGTCTCATCCTTGTCTGGCTGCGGAACTCCTTTTAGAGAAATGACTTTTGAATATTTTCTGTTTACTTCATAAAGAATCATATAATTCATCATAGAATCATATAATAAAAAAGATAATTATACTTTATAATGCTACTACTAATTAGAACTGCAGATAAACAGGTCTACTTTAGGCATTCTCTGGGTACATTCAACACATTTCTGGATTAAGGTTGGGACATTTTATGTTTATCTTTGAAAACCATCCCTGAACAGTTGTTCGATGAACTGCAGTCATTCCCACATACTAGTCTGTGAACTAATGCGCTAGAAGACTGTCACAACTGCCTTCTAGCTTAATATGAAGAGACAGCTAGAGAAAAAGACCAATTTTTTGAATAAATACATTTTTCTAATTTATATTATTGTACAATAGTGTAAACATTGGTTCTGCTTCCATGTATGTATCTGAAATTCTAATAATTATACATTAAAAATAACTACATACTACTTCCTGTTTTTGAGGGCCATAAAGTTGCTGACTTCAGTGTGTGAATAATGTTAATCTTTCACTTCAATTAAAACAGTGGCAAAGGTAACTTCTTAAAAATTAACAGTGAAACACAATCTAGGGGGAAAGTAAAGTGAATTTAAAACTAATAACAAGAGGCAGTTTGTTATACAAAGGATTGTGGAAGTATTGAATGAACTAAAGCTAGCCTTTCACATTGTCAAGCAATGGCTGGCTTAGATCCTTGTATAATTAACTCATAAAAACAAATAAGGAAGACAGGCTAAAAAGGCTACTTTCATTCGCAAACTTTATGTTTGAATGTTTATTCACTCACTTTGGATGCATTTTGGAAATTCTCTTGCTTGTCTTGTGCACAGCTCACATCTGAAGGAGAAGGCACAGGTGTTATTGCCCTTTTAGATGCAACTCCATCACACAAAAAGGAGATATCCCTGTAAAGAAAAATATAAGACTTACAAAAAAAGCTAATTACTCAAACATTTCACATTTATGGGTGCATCTGTATTTAGAACATATGATAAATCACCCATCAGAGTTGAGTTTTATGTATCTTAGCAACTATGCCACAATGTGGCTTGGAAATACTGTATATAATTTTAAGTGCAAAAAAGGTGCTTTCAATTACATGTGTAGAACAAGCAATTATACTTAGATCTTAGTCTTATTGAATCCATAGAGTAGCACTTATTTTTTATTATAAGCTGGACACATCTTTATTTATTCATTAAAAATGTAAACCATGTCTTCTCTTAGTAGTTTCTACCAGGAATTTACCATTTACTAAGAGAGGGTCATTTTCTCTCTCATGTTCCTGAGCCCTGATATCAGTTGCTGTTCTTCTGCAACCCTTCTATATTCTACAATGAGACCCTAAGAGTTCCAAATAAAATACCTACTGAGTAATATAAAATTTAAACAATAGTGTGCTATTTTGCAAATGTGAAAAGCACTTAAGTCCTTAGACATTTGGTGTTGTGCCTGTTGGTGCAGGACAATACCACAAACTATTCAGAATCAGAACACAACCAGTACAAATTAACTATTTTCAGAATCCATACCTGCCAGCACCTGTCACAGAGGTTGGTTGGTCTAAAAAATACTTGTATTTATTTCGGCGTTCAGGATAGCGCCACACTGGGTCTGCCCCTCTGAGACCATGGCCCTGGAGCAAAGATTTCAATAGAATTATAACATATCTTAACAGGTACTACAACATTCATATGGAAATATGTATTTTTCACTATTAAATCCTCACTTGCCTAAAAACATTCTTAAAGATTTCTTAAAGAAGCCCAACTACTGCCTAGCTGGGAAGCCAGTAGGTTGACACCCACAACTCAGTGTGTAAATGAGTGTTTCCTGTTCTTTACACTGAATGAATTCCCAACAAATTTCCAATTTGGATGCTGTGTCCTTGTTTCACTGCTGAGTATGAAATAGTCTACAGTGATAAATCTGTCTATATCCCATAGGATTGTTTTTGTGCCTGCATCAAGTTTCCTCTCAGTCTTCTCACTTCCGGACAGTCCCCTGAGACCAGGAATAATTTTTGTCGCTCTTTTCTGAACTCTTTATAAGGCTATAATATATTTTCTATGGTATAGACTTACTAGTGCATTGCCGACCTTAAGCATAACCTCTATGGACTTAAGCTTAAGTTCCATACTTTTTGCTGTATTTCCAAATATTATGTTTGCTTTTTTCATTGCTTTTCCACATTGTCTTGATGAGGATATAGACAAATCTACATAAACCCAGATCCCTTTCATGTGTAACTTCAGAAGCACTTACCAAATATGTATAGTGTATGCTCCTGCTACTAATATGGATCAATTTGTACTTTTCAATATTGACATTATTTTGCTACGTCAGCTCAGTCCACAACTGTGTTTAATTTTTACAATCCTGCAGTTTCTGTGTTTGCTACTCCTTTTATTCTAGTATAACCATCCATTTTGACAATTTTGCTTACTATATAAGAATCTATATCATTCATATACTGTACATCAGGAGGAGCAGTGGGCCTTAAATAGATTGCTTCTGATTTTATTCTTATCTCTATTAAACTGTTTTGGACAAAATTTCCTGGAATTTAAGTTCACCGTTTTAGGAAAGAATTTGTCTTTAGTCTTCAAAATTATGTTTTAAGTATAACCATCTTTCTTCTATTGACTCTCTATTACAGTTCACTGACTGTAATATTTGCCTACTCCTTTTCTAAAGTCAATAAAACAAATGTTGAACAACTAATTATCAATTTCTTTAATTCTCAACTTCTGTATTTCCCATTACAATATCTGAGGTATTGTGTGTAAATTGAAATCCCCAGCAATATAATTTTATCTTTTCTACATACTGTACCTTATTGATCTCATTATACATTGAATGTCTTGTGCCCATACCTGTTAGGCAGTCTATAGTTACACCTACAAATTTAGCCCATTTAGATTATATAGTGCCCGTACCTTCTTGTTTCAGTTCTTTAGTTTGCAGGTTATTTTTGATTAGACTTAACACTGCCACCTATTCTGCTCTTTCAGCAAAACTGTGTACCCTTTGAGTTTATATTCATCCCTATCATCCTCACCTAACCATGTTGCAGTCACTCCTAAAATGTCATAGTTCCCAGTTAGTGCAGCAGCTTCAGGTTTGTGCATTTTTACTCCTTATGCTTCCAGCATTGAGGTATAAGCATTTAATAATGGAAGAGTGATTTGTTTTGAATTTGTTGTTGGTGTTGTTAAGGATTTTTGTGATCCCACCAGAATTAGCCTTTTTGAGATGCCTGCCCCCCATTTTCCTAATTGTCATAATTCTCAGCACAATACATCATCTTCTTCTCCAATACTTTGGTGCCCTTGCTGTTAAAGTGCAACATATCTTTCTTGGACACATTCCACCTGTTGTAGAAAGACCCCTCATGCCACATAAATCTAAACCCTTCTTCTCTCCACCTGTGTTTCACACGTGTATGTTAAATCTCCACGTTTCCTCCTGCTTCCCTGGGCTGCACGTGGCACCATTAGAATTCACGAGATGACAACTATAGAACCATTTACGGCCCCTAAGCATACAAGCTAAACCATTAAATTTATCTGAAATCATTAATATACTTTTTCCTATATTATTTGTTTCAACATGGAACATGACAATTGGCTCTTAATGAAAGGAGGAGGATCCTGTGTGCCCTGGTGCCCATCAATTCTCCCAGTCACCTCCAGGATGCTAGTGCCTGAATTTGTTACGATTAAGGCTTGGAAGGATTTAGACACAGACATCTCTGGGGATAAGATAATTATTTCAGACTGCCTACCTACAGATGCAGCCATTCAAAGTGCACGGTAAAACCCCCCACAGCGCGAAATTATCTACAGTTCACTGCATTATACCGCAGTATGTGATTGGCTGGCCAAAATGACCAACAGGCGGTACTCGTGGTGCATTGGTTGTTAGTGAAATGATTGCTTCGTCTAATCTCTTTACTGTGAATGTATAAATCCACTTAATATTGAATATTAATATGAAATAACTAATTTTACAACTAAAGGGAAATTTTAGTAGCTGAGCATAAAAAAGAAGAGGAGCATAATGCGTCTGTACAGGTGCAGCCATTCAAAGTGCGCGGCACAGACACGTACCAGAGGTAATTGGCTACGGCCTCGTGTATCATGACGCGCGTTGACGCAAAATACCGCGGTAGGTGATTAGTTGACCGACAGGGGCACTCGTGGTGCGTTCGTCGGTCGTAGAAAGATTTAAATGTCTTTACTGTGCCCGTTTAAGTATTGAATATTTATATGGAATTTTACCACTGAAGGGAAATCTTAGTAGTTGAGCATAAAAAGAATAGGAGCATACTGTAACGCGTGTGAAGGCCATAAACGATATTAATTTTGGAACATAAACATACAGTATATGGCTGGTCTCAGTACTTTAAAGAAAACATACACACCAGTATTCCATTTCTCCCTAAACATTTTAAGCATCGAAGTCTTTAACTAACGTGATACCGGAGTCAACAAGCATACTTTTAGAATTTGATTAAAAGGGAATATAATATGGAATCATGTATCTAAAGAAATTAATAACGATATAATTATATTCATGTACCGCATCACAAGAATTGTACACGCTGTACGATGTCTGTTGATAATGTTTTGTAGGGCTTTTTCAACACTCCTCATGTGACCTTGCCAGTGGCGCTGTGGGTTAGGTTCCTGACTCCCACGTCACATGCTGGGTGTTTGAATCCAGCTGGAGCCATGACTTTTTTTTTAACAAACATTTCTTTGAAAAAATAAAACGTTTCCCTGGCTCAGAGATTAAATAAAACTTCACTCGCACCAAACAAATTTATATTTCTAAATATCACAACATGATCGAATTTAAGTCATTTTAATAACAATGAATAGTCACCTATGCGTTACAATATAAACATTTATATTGATTTAAATCGCAAACACGTGTTTAAATATATGTGTTTTTTTATTCACAATCAGACAAATGCAACATAAATTGATATCTTTGTCTTCTAAGTATCTCAATAAACTTTCAGCATAGCTTTCTCCCCGTTTAGATTTATTTTTCTTGGGATCTTGGGATCAAACGTGGAAAGATTAGATTGTAATTGTTTTTATTTTTTAAATACATTTTAGAAAAGTGTAATCTATACTTAAAAGCTGTACACCACCTGCTATAAAGATACATATTGTAATACTTTCGGGTTCGGATAGGACGGACACAAGAACTCAGACTTCAGAACTCAGAACTCAGACTTGCGGAGTTAAAGCAAGTTAAAGTTAAAGCACCTTGAATTTAATTGAATTGAACTGAGAGAGAGAGCACAGCCAGGACAGACAGGCAAATAACACACTCCACAGACATTCACAACAGCGACATATCATAAAACGTTTGCACATATTGTTAAATTATTACTTGTTTTTCAGGAAGTTAAAAAAACACTTGAATTACTTATCCAGTCTCTCGAAATAAAATTATTTTTCAAGCAATGCAACTAGCGTCGGGCAACGTGTTTTTTTTAATCCAACATTGACAGCCACATCTTAAATCTTGTCAGTCATGTCTTTTTTCTCTATTTGAATTGTGGCGATTCAAACAACTTGTAATAACAAGTGGTCTTTTTATTTTTTCAAAGAAATGTTTGTTAAAAAAAATTCATGGCTCCAGCTGGATTCAAACACACAGTGTGTGATGTGGGAGTCAGGAACCTAACCCACAGCGCCACCAGCAAGGTCACATGAAGCCCTATAAAACATTATCAACAGACATCGTACAGCTGAACAATTCTTGTGATGCAGTACATTAATATAATTATATCGTTATTAATTTCTTTAGATACGCGATTCCATATTATATTCCCTTTTAATCAAATTCTAAAAGTATGCTTGTTGACTCCGGTTTCGCGTTAGTTAAAGACTTCGATGCTTAAAATGTTTAGGGAGAAATGGAATACTGGTATGTTTTCTTTAAAGTGTTGAGACCAGCCATATACTGTATGTTTATGTTCCAAAATTAATATTGTTTATGGCCTTCACACGCGTTACAGTATGCTCCTATTCTTTTTATGCTCAGCTACTAAGATTTCCCTTCAGTGGTAAAATTCCATATTAATATTCAATACTTAAACGGGCACAGTAAAGACATTAAATATACATATACATACTGTATACCAGTGGTTCTCAAACTTTTTGGACCAAGTACCACCCCTAATCCAACCAAAGTATTCAAATACCACCTACAAGTCATCATCTCATAGGAACCCTAGAAATTATCAATGACCAACATGAGCGCATGTGCACACACACTCACACATACATATAATAAATATTATAATAATAAACTTTGTTTGATATATTAAAATGTGGCTTCTCAAAGTGTTTTACAGAAAAAAAAACAACACATAAAAATAAAAAAGCACCATTTCAGTGAGAGGGGTGAGCCTGTTTAGTCGAGCAAAGCAGATGTGAATTAATTTTTCGAGCCTTGATACAATTCACAACAGTCTAACAGATTTTAAATCGTCAGACATTTTCTTGACGGCAAAGGTCTCGCGGTGGATGTTGCAATGAAACCATTAATTTCTGGAGCAACCTCTTTAATTCGTGCAACTACACCGCTGTGTCGGCTTGTCATTGCTCTAGCACCCTCTGTACAAACTCCGACACATTTTATCCAGTCGATGCCATTCTCTTCGATAAATTCATCCAGAAGCTGAAATACGTGCTCTCCTGTAGTTCCTGTTGGTAGCGGCTTACAGAACAGAAAGTCCTCACGGGACGTACCCTCAAACTCGTATCTAACGTAAACGAGCAAATTGGCCAAATCAACTACAGACTCATCTAATTGTGTGAAAAACATCTGCTCATCTTAACGCGCTCTGTCAGCGTACTTTTGATATAATCCTTCATTTCAATAATTCTATGAATGACTGTGTCTTTCGGGGGGGCAGCAGGTCGAGCTGTTCAGCAGCTTTTTCTCCACACATAATAGTGTGGGGCTTACCTGCTTTAGCAATCCGCAAGCTTGCATTTTTCCACGTTTCCGTTTTTATTTCAGTGTTTATTTTAAGTATTTATTTCATGCGCATGGGAGAGAAACACAGAGACGCTCGGTGTATTTTTCTCAAATTAACTTAGAACAGTTCTTAAATAATTTTCTGTTATTTTTCACGCTTTCCTGTGCTCACAAGATTACCAGCGTTCGTAGCATGCATTTCTATGCATTCCTGTGTTTACAACGTTGGCATTGTTCCAAAATCACGCACATTCTCCTTTATCCCTGTTTGCTGGAGATACAGTAGCTTTTTTTAAATACAATTGGTCACTTGCGTCCGTAGCACGCATTCCTATACAGTGGTATAGAATTACAGAGTATCTCTTGTGTCCACTGAAGTATTAGTGCGCACTGTATCGTAGTACGTAGGCTGCGTATTCGACACGTATAAAAATACAAAACCCGTCCCGATTTTTTCAGCGCACGCAATACAGTTCCAGGGTCATCTGGCGTACCACCTGGCGGCACGCCACGTACCACTGCCGGTACGCGTACCACAGTTTGAGAACCACTGCTGTATACAGTACAGTTTGCATACAGTAATATGTTTATGTTCCTAAAACAATCTCTTTTAGGAGCATGTGAAAGGCATGGTGAATCGGAGATTCAAAAAAATTACTGTACTTTGCATGATTGGAAACAAATGCGTGATTGCGAAATGCTGTGGTTTTACTTTTACAAAGACGGTCAATGAAAAAAAGAATGTGGACCAGGGCAATACTTTGAGTTTACATTTTGTCCAAGGTCATTCATTATTAATACTATTAGTAATATCTTCATTAAAGACTTTGATGGCGACAGCTCAAACATGAGAGGTTGAGCTTTATTAGCTCCACCTTGCGGAAATTCAAGATACTATTATTTTACTTGCGGTACTATACAAGAATTTACGGTAATTCGCGGTAGACTGCGTAAAGCGCACCACAAAATAATCCGGTATCGCCCGCTTGTTTTGAATGGCTGCATCTGTATATGGCTGGTGTTGGTAGTTTAAATAAAAAATACACACCAGTGTTTTTCTGGTTTCTTCCTAAACATTTTAAGCATCAAAATCTTTCATTCGGTTACAAACGTGGTTATTTTGGAAAATATTTTACGTGCTCCTTCTGACTATATTAAGTTTATACACTTCATAAAAAGTAATAATGTTTTAACCTTTTCTATGACTATTTGCACTCGTTATCGCAGTAAAAAAACACATAATTTTTAGAATTTGATTAATAGGGAATATAATATGGAATTGCTTATCTAAAGAAATGAATAACAATATTAATTTAAGGATCTAAACAGATAGATACTTTATTGATCCCGTGAGGGAAATTGCAGAATACATATATATGTATTTATATAGCTGGTAGTATTACTGTAATCCACTTGTTCTTTTTCTTTTATTTTTAATTTCACTCATTCACGCATGATTACTTTCAAAACATTTTTAAGCTGTTCGTCTCAGCTGTTTCCAAGCAGCCTGTTGGTGCAGCGGGTTTGCCAATAGAGGTTCTGTCTAGATGATCCAGGTTCAATACCTGCTTACAACATAAGTTTTTCTTCTAACAAATACTTTTTTTAAAAAGTAAATTATTATGTACACTATATTAACATGTTTTGGGTTTTTTTTTGTATATATTATAACGTATTCAATGTTAAGTTATAGTAATAAATTAGTAAATTAGCAAACGTGAATAATGTCAACTGTTCAACCCATTTAATTCAAAACACTTTATTCAGTGGGGCAATTTAACAGATGCCTCAAGCCTTAAAATGAATATATTGTAGAATCGAGAATAACAAAGCGGTATTAAAAATACCACTGAAACTATAATCATGTGTCTACTCATTATTAACAGTATTAATTTAATAATAATAATTTCAAGCTTCTTGTATCTGTTTCAGTCATTTTTTCTTTGGTTTTCATAAAATGAGCTTATTAAAATTCCTATTTATGAGACATGATGTTTCAAATGTCAATAACTTTGTGCACAAATGACACCGAGCCTGCAACCTAGAGGTTTAAAGATTGTGATTTGTGAAAATTTTCACAGCCTTTATTTAAACAATATCTAGTACCTAGTTTGAATACAGCGGATCCCAGGTGCAAATGACTTCATAACACGAGAAGGCATAACACAAGGATGTTATATTTTTTATGCATCAGTTGAAGCCTTCTGAAGTCTCTCAAAAACATAAAAATGTAACATAATATTGTGTGGCACGATGGCCAACTGATGCTTTTAATTTTAAAGAAAATTAAAAATAAGAAAACAATGTGTCTGCCTAAAACATCGCATGATTTTAAAACCCATATACATTTTTTAAACTTTTTAATTAAACATTTTAAACACTTTAATTTTGTAAACGTAACACACACTTCGTACAGATACAGTACAATCACTCTCATTCTCCTGTCTTTCCATGGTGTGAAGCAACTTAGCAGGTAGCTGAGAAAATAGCGCACCCACTGAGCTCAGTGAGAGAAGAAGACCGTAAGAAGACCGATCTGCAGCTTGCAGCTTGCAGTGTTTATGGCACTGAGTTGTGTTTGCCTTTAAAACTTAATAATGGAATGTAAATATTTTTTTTTAACTTGAAATCTTTTAATTATCATTAAACATAGCTTTCTCATCAGTAAGTTTTATAATTGAAACACTAGTTAAACAAAGCAGGAGCTTATTGTACTCTCTAATTACACATGGGAAAGTGATACATCTTAATAGTTTTTAATTTTTTAAAAAAATACATTTTATTAGGAGGCCATGATTGATAAGGGCCACACCCCTACTCTTTTTTTCGAGAAACACCCTGGGATTTTTAATGACCACAGAGTCAGGACCTTGGTTTACGTCTCATCCGAAGGACGGTGCCTGTTTACAGTATAGTGTCCCCGTCACTATACTGGGGCATTAGGACCCACATGGACCGCAGGGTGAGCACCCCCTGCTGGCCCCACTAATACCTCTTCCAGCAGCAACCTTAATTTTACCCAGGACGTCTCCCATCCAGGTACTGACTAGCCTCACACGTGCTTAGCTTTAGTGGGTTGCCAGTTCTGAGTTGCAGGGTGATATGGCTGCTGGAAAATAAAGCCAGGCGTCTGTTGCATAAACTATTAGTAATCAATAATTCGTATTAAAATTCGAACTGTGATAAATTGTTGCACTTCCACATCTTGTAAAAGCATTAATTTGCAAGACTGTGTTCAAACATATGTTAAATCTGACTATCAAAAAATAAGTCAAATACAAACTTATAAAATAAAAAATCAAGGTAAAATATAATTTAAAATTAAACCAGGATTCACTTTTTTTATGTCTCTCCTCACACGCTGCAATTTGGACACAGAATGGTTAAAAATGGGAACAAGTCAGGCAGGCAGAGGGAAGGGGGAGGGGGGAGGCTTCCTCCCACCTCTATGACTAAAATGGCTTGAGCAACATACAGAGACGAAAACGTTTGGTGCTGTTTTCGCCGCTTTAAAGGTACACTCCTTGTTGAAGAATTTTCACCTTGAACGTTTGCCCACCAGCTAACACACAGAAGCAAATTGAATACAAAATGTACTTGCAAGAATAGCGATTAAAAACAACATACTTGCTATATACTGTTATACTGTACAATGTATTAAAACACTCAACGGTCACTTCACTGTGAGTAACGCGGCCCACTAAAACCACTTTCTCACAATTTCACGGGGGCAAGGTCACGTAGCTGATTCACAGCTGGATACACTTTTATCTCGCAAAAATTCAGATATTTGTCAGCATATGTACTAAAAATATCCATCTCAGTAATCTCACTGTGTTAGTCTCACTGTACGCCCCAGTGCTCACTCAATGTTTACACTCCCAGTAAAATAAAAAAAAACATTTTCTACATTATCACCTCGCACCAGGGGGGAAGGAAAAGTGACCGCGGTCATTTTTTTCACTGAAAGACAAAGTTGATTAAATCTCATTCAAATGGGTGTGGGTGTGTTAACACAAACTCTGATTAACAGAGCCGCTTGTAAGAGCAAGGTGACTTTCTGCTCAATTAAATAAAGCTACAGTACAGACAGATTCTAAATTCTTCAAGCCAAATTAGCTGTTTCTAAAACTCTGCTGCTTTGCAAGCAGTACATGACTTCTAAAAAAAGGTACCTTTTCTCTCATGCAAACTCAACAAAGGTTTATCTTTTATATAATTCTGAAATTTGAACGGTATGCCTCAGGGACTCATTATAGTTTTGTAGTGAATAATCAAAATACCGCCCCCTCTCCCAGCCGGGTCTCACCTCGCGCTGTTCCAAAGCTGTATGGTTTCAAAGTATATGTAAAAATATATTTTCTTACTCCAGTTATTAATCCAATCTATTTTTACTCATACCCGGCTATGTAAAAAATATAGCTAAAAGGATCGCTGCAAAGGTTAAATTCCAAGCTGAAAAGACAAGACTCAACATGTTTTCTCTTCAGTTTACAGCTCGTCCATGGTCATTCATTATTAATATTGTAATGAATGACAGGCATACAGATAGTACAAGCCGGTTGCAGCGTGAAGACAGTACAGCCCTCTGTTCCACTGTGCATAACAGGGCTGCTGGCTGCTGGTGCTGAAGGAGGTCTTCTGTAGCTCAGCTACAGGTGACCTGGGTTCGAGCCCATGCAGTGAAGGGCGAACTGGGGCAGGAGCAGCGAGGGTACAAGCCCAAGAATCGGAATTTGTTGCAATATTATTAATAATATATTTCGTATTGCATTTAAATTGGAATGTTTTTACAAATAGAAGAAGAAGTGATACACAACATGTAAATATAACCCTTTTCCCTCCTTTAACTTAAAGAATTGCGTGAAGAAATCCTAAATTACATAACCATCACTTATAATAATTAATCCAGATACACACACTTACACCGTAGCGAACAACAAGCTATAATAGTAATAGTAATTCTCTAAATGGGCTTTGAACCACTTGGGTGCAGCGTACTACATGACAGTCCATTGCCTATTACCACTATAAGGACAACAATATATTTTATTTTTAAAAACGAATGTCAAATGTTTCCAAAATGCCCTGTTGTGATATTTTAGCTGCTTAGTTACACAACTCCATATTAATATTACTATCAAGAGGTATTAAATCAGAACAACGTTTATGAAATTCAAGTATTTTAAACATTTAATTAAAAAGTAAAAATCTTACAGCGTACACAAAGATTCTTAGCTGATCACGAGGAAGAAAAATCACCCATTTGTCATGCATAAACGTTGTTTTTAACTATCTAAACCAGTTATTTACAGGTTTAAAAGTCATGCAATGTTTGAGTTAGGCAGGAACACTTCATTGTATCTTATTTTGGATTTAGATTCTTAAAATAAAAAAAATTGTTTGCCCATCATGTTTAAGCTGTTCCCTGATTACTGGCAATTGTAAAAAATAATCCTTCCACCCTCCCTTGTTTAATTTAAAGATTGCCGTGAAGAAATCCTTAAACCATCAGGTATAATAATGTAATGTTTTTGAGTTCTCATAGGTTTCTGCCCTTGCCGCTCCGACACCTCAGGTTGGCCCACCACCATGATGATGATGACATCATTGCGCTGGGAACCGGCTTGCACAACCTGTAATATCAGCCGTATCCTTTACAATAATTAATTCAGCTGATTCCCTGTTGAATGACGCTGATGGACCAGATTCAATTCCAGGCAGTGTACTATATAGTACAGGTTAAACTTTTTTTAAATAAATTCAAGTTAAATTGTTGGCTGATTACTGGTTGCTGACATTTGGATTAAGACAAAATACAGATTTTCTAAATTCGGGTGTAAACCTGAAAGAGACAGATCATGTTCAAATTAAGCTATAATAGTGGACTATTTTTATGCATTCAGCTCTATGAGAAAGTAATGCTCTGAACACGCTTTGAACTGCCTGGGTGCAGCTCATTAGATGACAGTGCTCATTACCACTACAAGGACAATAGAAGTTTTTTTTTTTTTTAAAGAAGCAAATGTCAAAATGTTTCCAAAACGTCCACTTGTGATACTTTAGCTGCTTAGTTACACGATTCCATATTAATATAACTATCAAGTGATGTAAAATCACTACAACATTTATCTTTTCACAATAACAGCAAGTGGTGTTCTTACAATGTATTCTTAGAAAAGGATAAAATGTTATAACTTTTTATGAAGTACAGAAAATAAGCTTATTAATAATTTTAGAACAAGCACGTTTAAACCAGAACCCATGTAAGTAACCAAGTTAAAGACTAAAATATTTATGCATAATTAAAATATTTATGATAAAGGTGTAAAGTTGTGTACTTTTGTCCAACTGAGCAATCTTGCTTTTATAAAATATACCGACTTTTTAATGTTTAATGATTAACATGCTGTAATACCCAGTTTAAAATTATTAAAAGTCTAAAGAATATACAACTTAAATTCTTAATTGGAAAAAGATTGTCTCTCAGTAGTGACTGGGATTTGAAACCGGGTGTTTTCTGGTGACAGTTTAAATGCTGTACATGAGACATTAAACTTTATTAGCTCCACCTGGTGCCTTGCCCACCGTGTTTTAACGCAGCGTACCTCACGCAATTGAATGGCTGGATCTGTACTTCCTACAAAAACTACTGCCTCAAAAAAACCCAGGAGAAAAATTGCCCCCTTAGGATGACTAAACAAGTTTCAGGAATAACAACCAATTACTTTCTATGCAAAATTAAGAAACTTCACAAAACCGAATGAACAACAACAAGCTACACTTCTTTCACCAAATACTTCTTTTCCTCTTATATGTTTCTAAGGATTCAGGTGTAGAGTCTAACACTATGCAAGCTTCACCAGTCAAGAAACATTTTTCCAGATGTTATTCTGAGGAAATGTGAGACAACCTTTTCCTATTTATGAATAAATAAAATCATGGTCATGGTGAGCAGGTATGGGGAACCTTGAATTCCTTTGGTGTCCTTGTGATCCTAGGAGGTCCCAGAACGTGGGTAGGACTGGAGGGTTTGACTGTAGATGTGAGAGTAAGGAGAATCTCATCTGGGATGAAGTCATTCTTCAGGGATGTGGGTATGGGATTTGTGGGTTCAAGCAGCACCAATTTCTTCTTCAGTTCTGCAAGCTCTGCTCACAAAACACAACAGAGAAATCAATCATAATATACTACAGTTATATGTAATGTACTGAGAATGCATTTATACAAACTAGCAACTTGCAAAATTCATGGATAAATAACAATAACTTCACTTTATCCTCACAGAGTCATAATGAACCAAAGCCACAAAGTGCAAAAAAGGATTACACACCCACATGGGTGGGTCAACTCAGACACATCACAACAGTAAGGTTATGCTGTAAATATTGCACAGTTTTTGGAGTGTGGAAGAGAACTAGAGCACCTGGAGAAAACCCTCATGGATGCACGGAGAACATGTACAGTAGATTCCACTCAGAAGGCACCATGAGTAAAACTGAACCCAGGGCCTAATGGACTTTACCTAATGGAAATGCGTTCAGTGAAGTACCTGAGCGGAACATTGCAAATTTAATTGCATTTGAGGTAGCTTCGTGTCTGACAGTGGAAGCTAAAGTAACAAAAGTTAACATTTGATGTAGCTGTTATATTATAAAAATACAATATATTTTGTTATGCCTACATACAGCATGTGCCCATATTATCTGATTAAGCTCTTGCAAAGTTACTGTAAATTCACCCTGAGTAGAAATCACTTGTGGAGAGGACTATGACAAATATGTTTATTTCTTCTGAGTTACATCACTTGAACACACAGTAGGAAACATAGAGTGAAAAGCTAAATATTAAAGTCATATTGGTCTGGCTGTTCAGCCAATCCAGCTTGTTTGTTTGCTAGTAGCTAACTTAAGAATGTAATTCTGCTGCTTCTTTAAATAAGCAACGGTATCAGCTTTGGTACCATGGATGAGTATACTCTCAGTGTTGTCTTTGAAGCCAATGTACATACTAAAGAGACACTGTGATCCGTACAATATCTTTGTCTCAATCAAAAAGGTCTACAGAAAAAGTATTTCTTCTATAAATGAAGGCTGAAAGACTGAAGGTATAGGTAACACGTCTTATGAAAGTTTTAAAAAAGCTGTGGTGCAAAGCAGTTACCTCTGTCGCGCTCTGCTATAGACATAGACTGGCTGTGCTTGATCCTTCGATCCTTTGTCTTTGGCACCGTTGGTGGCGAAGGAGTGGATGGTTGCTTTATAGACATTTGTAACAGACTGCTTTCTTGTCAGCCACCTAGATAAACTTGAAAGTGATTGCTTCTAAGGAATAAAAAAATCGTTAAATTACATTTGTATTTCCAAGCCCTGGTCTCAACAAAATACTGTATTTTAATTTTACACGAAATAGTAATCCAAACGCCAAGAAAACATATTGCTTTCACTCGTCGCCGTGCAAGTTATGTAGTTACAACAGCATTACGATTTTGATATTAAAAACCTTTATACTCGATTGATAACTTAAAGATATAATCATTTTTAAGTAAGCAGACATTTGACGAAACGTTTCTTCGCTAAAAAGCATCTGTAAAACCATTATGATTTATCTTTTTTACCTAAATTAATTCATTTTGCATTCGCTGTTTTACTCTCTGACTTCCTCGTTTCTATGGACGCCGTGTGGCGGTCCTCGCGTGTCCATAGAAACAAATATAGTAATCTCGCCTAAGGGTGGCCTACAAAGTGCCCGAATATTTTTCCAGCTCTTAAAGCTTCCTCGGGATTCTAAATACTAATTTATTGTCACTGTATGTATTGCAGACACTTGTTAGCAGAAATAGAGTTGCGATACGACCGATTAACTCTCCATCCGAAAAGCAATGTTTTGTAGACGTATGAACGAATTCAGACACATTGTAATACAAAATTGAGCATGTGTTGTATTTTCTAGCGTAGTTGTGAAAATGGTGCTATAATTGTTTAGATCTACAAAACATGTTTCTTATGCGATTGTCTTGCTTTCTGAATAGAAAACACAATGAGCTGGCAAAACGGGAATTCTTTGTTACTATATTTGTAATACGTCTCTGACAAAGCTTTACTTTCAAACAGTTCTTCTCTTTAAATGGTATATTTGGTAGTTTATTTTCGTAGGGCTTTTTGGTTATTTCTCTTTACAGCATATTTCTCGATAATTTGCAAGACACTTGCATCTCAGTATAAAATAGTTTTTTTTCCATACAATAGACTATCCACCTGAAAAGCAATGTCCCCGACAAATATGTGCAAATGAAGACACGTTTTCACACAGCACTGAATATGTATTGTATTTTCTAGTGTACTGGTTAAAATAATGCAACAAATAATGCAACTGACTTGTACAAAACGTTTTTCGTACGATAGTTTTTGCTTTCTAATTAGCAAACATAATTGCCTGCAAAACACTTCATTTTTCTTCAATATTCGGCGAAATTCTGTTACTTTATTTGCAAAGTTTTTCTGAAACAATTGCAGGTGCAAACAAGTCTCCACACAAAATGTTGTATTTGGTAGACGTTTATTGTACGACTTCTTATTTATCCGTCTTTACAACGCATTTCTTGGTTTCTGTAGCGCGGCTGGTTCGGTGAAAACGAACGACAGGAATTCAGGCTCTTTAGACAGCGCAAGCGCTTTTATTGTGAAATACACGTATATCAGCACAGCAGCAACAAGAAGGGAGAAAACTCAAAAGAAAAAGGGTACAACACAATAGGGTCATTTGGGGCACACATACATAGGTATAGGGTGCTAAGTGGGTACAGGTATAAAAGGGGGTGCAAAACCGGGGAAACTACATAAACTGGGGTGATCTTACAATTGTTGTCACCCTTTCCACAATTGGTCAGCGGCACTGGCCAGTGACTCCCCTAGTCCCTGCCCTGGCCACTATTACTCCAGTCCTGTCTTTTGCCACACACACACTAGCCGGATGCTCTTCTACTGCAATGCCAGGCGAGGATGCCACACTGCACCCACCTGAGACGTCGGTGGGACCAGACAAGGCTGCACACTTAATTTTCCAGCCTCTGCGGCACCCCGCGAGTCCACCTGTTGCGTCGAGATGGAGTCAGTCAATCCGCACCCTCGGTCCCCCCCTGCCCCTGTGAAATCTGGACCTGGCTGCTCCCCGGGCTCCTCCGCACCCTCACGTTTGAGTGCCCCCTCACACCCCCTGAAGGGAGCATGTCGTTCTCAGTGCAGGACCACTACCCATCTTCGTTTCCCGAGCCAGACACCCCAGGTCCTTTCCATGCCGGCACCAGCTGCGGGCTGTAGACCCAGACAAGGTCCCCCCCGGTCTGAAGGGGGTCCCCCTGCAGCGCAGATCAAAATACCGCTTCATCAGGTGTGGAAAAACATGCATCAACAGAATGAAATAAAGGGATAGAAATTATCTGGAGTGAGCTTTTTGACATGTAAGGTAGAGGTAGATTTCAATGTGTATTTGAGTTTTTGGTAAGAAAGAAGGCACTGTGAGGCTCAGATCATAGGTGAGAGGTGAGGTGAGAGTGAGAGAGACTGGGAGTTTATTAGTTTGATAGTGCGGGGGTAAAAACTGTCTCTGAGTATGGTAATCCAGGCCCGAATGCTCCGGTACCGTTTTCCAGATGGTAGAAGGTCATACAGTCTGTAGCTGGGGTGTGTGGGGTCTTTGATGATGCTTAGAGCTTTCCTCAAGCACCATCTGTCATAAATGTCCTGTATAGATGGGAGGGTAACCCCAGTGATGGACTGGGCAGTTTTCACCACCCGCTGTAGGGCTTTGTGGTCAGCAGTACTGCACTTGCCATACCACACTGTGATGCAGCCTATCAGTGTGCTTTCTGTAGTGCATCTGTAAAAGTTAGTGAGCATCTGGGGACATATAATAATAATAATAATAATAATAATAATAATAATAATAATAATTGCTTACACTTCTATAGCGCTTTTTCTGGACACTCCACTCAAAGCGCTTTACAGGTAATGGGGTCTCCCCTCCACCACCACCAATGTGCAGCATCCACCATATCTTAGCCTTCTTCAACCGTCTTAGGAAGTACAGGCACTGTTGCGCTTTCTTGATCAGACAGGTGGCATTGAGAGACCATGTGAGGTCCTCGGTGATATGGACGCCAAGGAATTTAAAGTTACTGACCCTTTCCACTTCAGTCCTGTTGATGTGGATAGGGGCATGTCCGTTTTGCAGTTTCCTGAAATCAACGATCAGCTCCTTGGTTTTGCTGACGTTGAGGGTGAGGTTGTTGTCTTCACACCACATTGTAAGGAGATTGACCTCTTCCCTGTAGGCCCTCTCATCATTGTCTGTGATCAGACCTACAACTGTGGTGTCATCGGCAAACTTGATGATGGGGTTGGTGTTGTGTTTGGTCTTACAGTCGGGGTGTAAGGCCGGGATGCTGCGGGATGCAGCGGGGTGGTCTGCATTTTCTAAATCCCCAGGTGGATGGTCACTGTGGATGTCCTCCGGCACCCACAGCCTGGCGAATATTCCCTCCACCAGGGCCTCGGCCGGAGGGTGTAAATCTCAGGCTACTTTGCAAAATAATCCATGGCCACCAGGATGTAGTGGTTGCCTGCCTTAGTGTGCAGAAACGGGCCCAGTATGTCCACCCTCACTCATATTGGGATGGCCCTTCTGAGCGACGCAAACTCCACGCGTGCGGCAGAAATGCATCACGTTCCGGTGACAGAGACCAAGAGAAGTGGCCCTGGAGTCGCTGCAGAATTTTCGCGGAGCCGAAGTGCCTGGCTGACCGTGCACCGCCTAGAGGACTGGCCCACGGAGCAATCGTACAGATGCAGCCATTCAAAGTGCGCAGTACAGACACGTACCGCAGGTAATTGGCTGCGGTATCGCGTATCATGACGCAAGATGGCGCGGTTCGTGATTGGTTGACCGACAGGGGCACTCGTGGTCCGTTGGTCTGTCGTAGAAAGACTTACTGTAAACGTCTTTACTGTGCCCGTTGTAGATATTGAATTTTACCACTGAAGGGAAATCTTAGTAGCTGAGCATAAAAAGAATAGGAGCATACTGCAACGCGTGTGAAGGCCATAAACGATATTAATTTTGGAACATAAACATACAGTATATAGCTGGTCTTGGTACTTTAAAGAAAAAAATACACACCAGTATTCCATTTCTCCCTAAACATTTTAAGCTTCGAAGTCTTTAACTAACGCGATACCGGAGTCAACAAGCATACTTTTAGAATTTGATTAAAAGGGAATATAATATGGAATCGCGTATCTAAAGAATTTAATAACGGTATGATTATATTCGTGTGCTGCGACAGGGCTGTGTAAGGCTGTTTTGCCTCCCTGTTCATGCAAGTTCCCCTGTAGCCTACTGGTCTAGGTGCATGACTAACAACGCACAGGTTGTGTGTTCGAACCCAGCTGGTGCTGGACTTTTCTTTTAACAAACATTTCTTCGAAAAAATAGAATAGCGATATTATGGACAATCAATTGACTTTTATATTTCAAAATATCGCAACATGATCGATTCTAAGTCATTTTTGATAACAATGAATAGTCACCTTCTTCCCTTCTGGCAGCGGTTCCTGCTTCTATTGTGTGTGTGTGTGCAACAGAGTAAATTTTTATAGAGAAATGGAGGCTGGACAGTATGCGTTACAATATAAACATTTATATTGATTTAAATCGTGTTCTGATTTAAATCGCAAACGCGTGTTTAATTATGTGTTTTTTAATCATAATCAGGCTAATGCATTTCTACATTTTCTGTATGAACCAGCTTAGAGGTTCATACAGAAAGACAGCTTGTGTTTAAATTGAGTGTAAGGTAATTTATGCTTCTAAAGTCATGGTCAGCATTTATTATTGTACTGTGCTGTAAACTTTTTCTGTGCCTAGTCACATTATTTTATAGCGTTTTTATTGCATTATTAAATCCGGTGGCGCTGTGTGTTAGTTTCCTGACTCCCATGTCACATGGTCTGTGATTGAATCCCATGGAACTATGACTTTATTTTTTAACAAACATTTCTTTGAAAAAATGAAACGTTTCCCTTGGTCAGAGATTAAATAAAACCTCACTCGCACCAAACAAATTTATATTTCTAAATATCACGACATGATCGAATTTAAGTCTTTTTAATAACAATGAATAGTCACCTATGTGTTACAAAATATACATTTATATTGATTTGAATCGCGTTTTGATTTAAATCGTAAATGCGTTTAAATATATGTGTTTAAAGGCGATATACTGTATAAAAGCGCTGATTCCTATGGAGTGTGATCCGCCGGGGATTCAAAAAAAATATTTTAAATAGGCTGATAAAGCTTCCCAGTGGGCAAAAGACGTATAATATACGTCTATTAAACGCATACCTTAGACGTCTAAATGTGGTCTACAATTCGTCTAGAATGAAATTCTAATATACGTCTAAAGTTATACGTCAATTATACGTCTATGTTTAGACGTTCATTATACATAAATGGTTGGAGTTCTATTATACGGATAAATTTAGAGGACTATTATACGTATATGGTTAGAGGTCTATTATACGTATATGGTTAGAGGTCTATTATACGGATAACTTTAGAGGTCTATTATACGTATATGGTTAGAGGCCTATTATACGGATAACTTTAGAGGTCTATTATACGTATATGGGTAGAGGTCTATTATACGTATATGGGTAGAGGTCTATTATACATCAAAGATAGATTTTATAGGTGTAGAAACAAGTAAACCAAGCCAATGATTAGGTTTAGAAATTTATTCTGAAAATACACATTCACACCTGAAACATATGTATTTCAAATTATACATTGTATACAATCAATCAACAATCAACATATGGGCAATAATCATAAAAAACACAACTAGTCTTAAACTTCAGCTACAAATTCTGGTAACATGGCAATATACAGTATAGTCATGACAAACACAAAACTAATTACATTAATACACTAACTCAAAACCACATTTTGATTCAAATATACATTTTAAAATGTACAACTTCTATATTTCCAAGAAAAAATAAATATTACAATGGAAGTTAAGACGATTTTTGTCCACTATTTGCAAACCCTGTCTAATTGTCCTATCAGTTAGAACCAAAAACCAATTATTTTCAGTGTCCAGATCTCCTGGCCCCCTGCCTTGCATATGCATTCTTCAAGTAACACATTGCGTGCTCCTTTATTTCTTTTTCTGTTGATGTAGGGTGGGACTTCAGCACCGTAGCTATGAGAAAATTATATAATATTACTTCCCAAATAAATGATGATTAATATCTTCTTTAGTATAATCTAAAAAATGAACGGTTTACTAAGCTCAAAGCTGAAATAAATGTATAAAATTTGGCTTGCATCATAGCAGTTGAGCAATAAAGTCTGTCCTAATTAAAGAGTACCCAAAGTTTGAAAGTACAACATAGAATAAGAATAAGAGAAACGGCAAAACGATTTTGTGTCGTCTTCCCCATTCACACTATTTTATGTGCCATTTTTTTGCTTATTCACTTACTATTTTAATCAAAATAATATTAAGAAAGATCTGTATGTATTCAGAGAGTATTATTATTGTTCATACTTACTCGTCAAAAGAGGATTGCTGAGATATTTGCGGATATACTTCTACGTTTGAAAAACGTGTCCAAAATGGTGACCAACGAATACTAGCAATGCATTGTGGTATATAACCGGAAAATATGCTGGGTTTGATATTTTCTCAACGTATGCGTTTATTAATGTTGTCGATATTATGGTTGAAATTTAACATTGATAATACATCGCGGCTATGTGCCCCCTGCTATGAGCTGATGTGCAATTTTAACGCATGCAGTTAGTAAGGATCGGTCACTGTTGTATGGTATTATATATAATGACATTATGGAATAGGATGGGGACAGGCCTGGCATCACGGGGGGAGGGGGGAATGTCGCCCCTTCAGTTTTGGGCAAAAAGATTTACCTAACTTAATTTGCGCCCTAAAAAAATTGTTGTACTTTGTCAATGGTCAGACAACACTAAATGACACAAACAGTCACTCAGTCTGTTTGATGGGCAGGAGGGCTATCCGTCCAGGAACTGCACATATCAGTGTCGTTATTGAGTGTCAACATTACGATCCTGTTTGCTCAGGTGGACCGATTCCTTGCAGTAGTTTATCATTATACTTGATATCGTTATATAACTAGGACTAGTTATAGCAGACTGTGCTTTCTGTTGGTTTTACAACATTTTTTTCTTAACGATTCAGAACATCCATGTAGCTGCAAAAATGAACGCTTATGGTACTTTTCGCTCCAGGCAATACAAACCGTGAGAGTGACGAAAAATGTGAAACTGAACTTCATCGCAAATACCAGATTGCTAGTCGTTATCTTCTATCATGAAGCACTAATCAATGGCATAGCTGCGAGATTTCATTTGGGTAGCTGCACCGTACAGCTCCGTTTCAACCGAAATATCACCCCCCCTCAGAATTTCAGACGCCCCCCTACAGATTTTTCCCCGGGCACCGCGCACTGATGGGGGACGGGGTGTCCAGAAAATGGTATCAACTTTTGTCAAGAAAATAAAAATAGAAACTCTATAGGCACTCAAACATTTTACAGTTTTTTTTCAGGCAGGTGGCAAGACCCCCTCCGCAAAACCCTTGTATGCCAAGCTGTGGGCATTGATTCGTCGAATATACGTATATTTACGGCGAAAATACGGCTATACGTATATATACGTCGCCTCGACGTATAATCAACGTCGAATTGCAACCGTAAAATCGACGACATGAATAAACGCATATATAACGTCGAAAACACATCTAACACAGTGCCTGAGGCTTTTTACTGTATGTATCGTGTGTGCCGCAACTAGGAGTATACGGCACTCTGCACAGTGCACGAAGTAAATTATTTTCGCAGTAATTAATTTATTATATTTACTATATATCGAGGCGACGTATATATACGTATAGCCGTATTTTCGCCGTAAATATACGTATATTCGACGAATCAATGCCCACTGGGTTAGACTACTGTAACTGTATTTTAGCCTGTATTAAAACAGAACATTGGACAATGCAACGTAAATTGCAAAAATGCACTTGGAATCTGTCCAAGCCCTCCTACAAAAATTATTTAAACTGCGACACTGATCATTCATCTCTAAATAAACTTTATTTTATATAGCGTTTTAAGCGAATAGGTAATTAGATTGCTCATAAACCTAGTCGCTTTTTCTACATAAACACAGCGTGATTGCTCTCTGAAAATGCTTTTCCTTTATATTTACAGTAGGCTCAGATTTCAACTATAGATCGTATTATTATAAACTTTCTTGGAAAAATGTATTTTATGTAAACCATGTTTGCTATTAATTCATTTAGGGCTAAAATACATTCATTGTCTTCCAATCGAGTCGAGTTGACATTGGAAGCTTGCCACACCCGGACTGTTAAACCAACGCATTAGCACGTCAAAGCCCATTGAGGGTATTGAGCCAGTATTGGCTTTAGTATTCCCCCCCTCTCCCTTCAATTCAATTCAAGGTGTTTTATTTGCATGACAGATGGGTACAAGCGGTGTTGGGTATGTATATTGTAACGCTTACTGCCGACAGGCACTGTGTAAGAGCCGGCGTACCAGAGCAGTGCACCGAGGGAGCGTCTGCATTTATAACTTAGTTTTTAAAATTAGTCAAGCAATATGAAGCATCTCCTTTTACTTTTAAGTCCCTTAAATACATTGAGCACAGCTTTCTCACCACTTAAGATTGCTTTTGATACCATCCTTACACAAAGCAGAAGGTAAATCTTAGTGCCTGAGCATAAAAAGAATAGGAGCATACTGCAACGTGTGTGAAGTCCATAAACGATATTAATTTTGGAACTTAAACATACAGTATATGGCTGGTCTCGGTACTTAGTGTCTGTATCTGCTTCATTTTCTAATTTTGGTAGCACCTCTAACTGCTTGTCTTTCTTATATGTATTTACTTTGTAATCTGTGGTCCTTTTATCTGTTTTTATATCTACTGTATTGCTTTGAGATGCCACTTTTAAAGGTGATATATAAAATAAAGTTTTATTTATTGTTATAGAGAAACATGATCAGTTTTCCCTGGTTCAGATAAAAAGATCTAAAGCATACTAGTTTGTCACTCTTCTCATTCCCTTTGCTAAATAACTTTTCATACTAATCTGATCAATCTAACTGCCTGTTTTCTGTGCTTTCTCTATCCTGCTAGATTTGCAATTATTCTGAAAATTTTCTTCTTGAAATAACTAATTTCTAAATACCCTTTTTCACTGTTAACATCTTGCAGCAACTCTGCGACAAAATATACACTTAGCACAGTTCATCCTGCTACCAACATTGAATAAAAAAAATCTTATGATTTCTATATTTATGTCTTTATTTAGTGGTTTCATTAGTGACAAAGGCTAAACTTTCTTGGAAAAATGTATTTTATGTGTTGCGGAAAAAACTGACTTGCTTTAACAAAGTATGTTTACAAATCCTTTCACCTGGCAATCTACCTGAATGCCCAACTATCTGAGAAGCCCTCCATGAAACCATGGTTGCTATTAATTCATTTAGGGCTCATTGACAGAATTGCTGTTTTTTATGCATGCTAATTTTCTGATTCCTCACTCTGTTTCATGTTTATAGATAAGACTTTATTGATCGCGAAGGGAAATTGATGTACATGTTCATGTACATGATGAACATGTTTGCATGTTCTTTTGTAACATACACCTTTTTGTGATTTTTTTGTATATTTAAGCAAGTGTTCCTGCATCCCTCTTCTGCACTATAGTCATGGCTTTTTTTCTGTTTGTTTATTTCAAAGCAACACCTGCTCCATTTCTAAAATTTTTTGCCCATGTGCATTTTTGTGCACTTTAATGTCCTGAATTTTCATTTGCATTAATTTGTAGAATGAAATGAGTTTTAGCCTTAAGTTTTCACTATCTTTTGTTTCTTGTCCTACAACTGTTATTATTGATCACCGAATTATTGTACTTGACATGACTTCATTCAGCCTTTCCTGAACGTCTATGACAGGCAGAGAGAGTGCTGTTTCTAGTGCGATCTTTTGCAGCTGACATTTCACTGTTTTAAACGAACAAGAAATTAGATTATAAATCAGTTATTCTATATAAACACGGCATAATTGCCCTCCGAAAATCCTCTTTTTCTTGTTCGTTTTAGAGACCTTGATCGAAACTGATTTTAGTTGTCAGAAAGGATTTATTTTCTCTGTATTTCCTACATTGCTTTGTCGAGATTTTAACTTTATATCTAACTTTATATCTAGGCTCAGATTTCAACTATAAATCGTACAGTAATTAATAGCAGTAAATACTGATGTTTTGCTCCCTCTTACCACAAAAATATGTTTTGTAGTTGGGATTAACTTTATTTCGTACGCGTATCTACTCCGGTTCGGACACCGAACAGTTAAAGATGGCGGCAAATCAGACACCCAGAGAGGGGGGGGGGGCCGTCTTCTCGCCTCCATAACTAAAATGCCAAATAGGAGTGGCTTAAGCGACATACACAGTCGTGTAACTGACAGTTTGAGGTAGCCTATCGTGTAAATTTCGCTTTGTTGCTGATAGGTTAAGCTTTCGAAACTCTGCCCCAAAGTCATGTGACTGATTTTTCGCCCTGTTTCGTTGGTTAAACGCAATGATCACAAGCACCACCATGGTAACTGGGATGTGTAGTTTTTAATTCTGTTTGAATTATAACTGTACGTACTGTCTTCATATTTGGCCAGGGCTTTAAAGAGAAGGCGCGCCAAAAAATTTCGGTGCCGTCGTCTCCGCTTTAAAGGTACCCCCGTGCTGGAAGAATTTGACCTCGGAACGTTTGCCCAGCGTACTGTTAAACCAACGTATTAGCATGTTAAAGCGATTCTATTGAGGGAGTAGCCCAGCTACCACTTAACACTGTACTTCCTACTTTGAATACCTGTGAGACCGGTTTAATTTGTCACAGCCAGCACTCCGGGAGAGAGGGGGTTGAGTAGTGGAGGCAGGCGAGATTTCCAGCGAAAGACACCTCCCCCTCAAAAACCCAGTAAGCAGTAATGCTTTAAGTTGAAAATCGAGGTAGATTTTGAGGATGATAAAGAGGGTAAACTGGGATGGGAGGAGGGTTTGGTTTTGCATAAGGGGCAGAAGATTTCCCTTGTAAGGATGGTATCAAAAGCAATCTGAAGTGGTGAGAAAGCTGTGCTCAATGTATTTAAGGGACTTAAAAGTAAAAGGAGATGCTTCATATTGCTTGACTAATTTTAAAAACTAAGTTATAAATGCAGACGCTCCCTCGGTGCGCTGCTCTGGTACGCCGGCTCTTACACAGTGCCTGTCGGCAGTAAGCCTTACAATATACATACCCAACACTGCTTGTACCCATCTGTCATGCAAATAAAACACCTTGAATTGAATTGAATTGAGGGGAGAGGGGGGGAATACTAAAGCCAATACTGGCTCAATACCCTCAATGGGCCTTGACGTGCTAATGCGTTGGTTTAACAGTCCGGGTGTGGCAAGCTTCCAATGTCAACTCGACTCGATTGGAAGACAATGAACGTATTTTAGCCCTAAATGAATTAATAGCAAACATGGTTTACATAAAATACATTTTTCCAAGAAAGTTTATAATAATATGATCTATAGTTGAAATCTGAGCCTACTGTAAATATAAAGGAAAAGCATTTTCAGAGAGCAATCACGCTGTGTTTATGTAGAAAAAGCGATTAGGTTTATGAGCAATCTAATTACCTATTCGCTTAAAACGCTATATAAAATAAAGTTTATTTAGAGATGAATGATCAGTGTCGCAGTTTAAATAATTTTTGTAGGAGGGCTTGGACCGATTCCAAGTGCATTTTTGCAATTTACGTTGCATTGTCCAATGTTCTGTTGTAATACAGGCTAGAATACAGTTACAGTAGTCTAAGCTTTATCAGCCTATTTAAAATATTTTTTTTGAATCCCCGGCGGAACACACTCCATAGGAATCAGCGCTTTTATACAGTATATCACCTTTAAACATATATTTAAACATGCGTTTACGATTTAAATCAAAACGCGATTCAAATCAATATAAATGTATATTTTGTAACCCATACTGTCCAGCCTCCATTTCTCTATAAAAATGTACTCTGTTGCACACACACACACACACAATAGAAGCAGGAACCGCTGCCAGAAGGGAAGAAGGTGACTATTCATTGTAATCAAAAATGACTTAGAATCGATCATGTTGCGATATTTTGAAATATAAAAGTCAATTGATTGTCCATAATATCGCTATTCTATTTTTTCGAAGAAATGTTTGTTAAAAGAAAAGTCCAGCACCAGCTGGGTTCGAACACACAACCTGTGCGTTGTTAGTCATGCACCTAGACCAGTAGGCTACAGGGGAACTTGCATGAACAGGGAGGCGAAACAGCCTTACACAGCCCTGTCGCAGCACACGAATATAATCATACCGTTATTAAATTCTTTAGATACGCGATTCCATATTATATTCCCTTTTAATCAAATTCTAAAAGTATGCTTGTTGACTCCGGTATCGCGTTAGTTAAAGACTTCAAAGCTTAAAATGTTTAGGGAGAAATGGAATACTGGTGTGTATTTTTTTCTTTAAAGTACCAAGACCAGCTATATACTGTATGTTTATGTTCCAAAATTAATATCGTTTATGGCCTTCACACGCGTTGCAGTATGCTCCTATTCTTTTTATGCTCAGCTACTAAGATTTCCCTTCAGTGGTAAAATTAGATATGAATATTCAATACTTAAACGGGCACAGTTAAGACATTAAATATACATATACATACTGTATACAGTACAGTTTGCATACGGTAATATGTTTATGTTCCTAAATCAATCTCTTTTATGAGCATGTGAAAGGCATGGTGAATCACTGTACTTTGCATGATTGGAAACAAATGCGTGATTACGAAATGCTGTGGTGTTACTTTTACAAAGACGGTCAATGAAAAAAAGAATGTTGACCAGGGCAATACTTTGAGTTTACACTTACAGCTTGTCCAAGGTCATTCATTATTAATACTATTAGTAATATCTTCGTTAAAGACTGATGGCCACAGCTCAAACATGAGAGGTTGAGCTTTATTAGCTCCACCTTGCGGAAATTCCGGATACTATTATTTTGCTTGTCGTATTATAGGAGAATTTACGGTAACTAGCGGTATTTACCGGTAACTCGCGGTATTTACCAGTACCTTGCGGTAGACTGCGTACAGCGTACCGGAAAATAATGCGGTATCGCCCGCGCATTTTGAATGGCTGCATCTGTAGCACCACAAGCTGCCACCCGACCTCGCCGTTGGAGGGTACCTGCCACCCCCGGCGCAGCACCCCGTCCCCCACCTCCAAGGCCTCCCACAGCGTGCCTTTATGGACTTGGGGTGAGGGGCTAGCTCCCCCCATGTGGGCTGGGTCCCTGCTGCCTTCCAGCAGAGCACTGGCCCGATGTCGTGGTCCACCTCCTGCTGTCACACCAGGTCTGCCAGGTCCACACCGAATGGTCCTCTCAGGAACATGGCTGTACCGCACACTTCCCTCCTGACGCAGGCGGCCTCCACACGCTGCTCCTGCCGGGTGCAGTATTGGCAGTCCGCTGCCTCTCAGGGTCGCCACGAAAGAGCATCTGTGTTTCACTGTCGAGACCCCGCACGGTGCATGACCGTGAAGTTGTACTCGGTATCTAGCACATAGAGTAGCGACGGATCTGGGAAGGTCAGGACAGGAGCCCCCACCAGTGCCTCCCGTAGGCCCCGGAAGGCCACCTCACACTCCATGTCCCACACAAAACAGCACCCGTTCTCCGTGAGGCTGTGTAGCGGGGCGGCGAGGCTGGTGAAGGCCCTTACGAACCTCCAGTAGTAAGATGCCAACCCCAAGAAACTACAGAGCTCCGCCACGGTCCGGGGTGTCGGACAGTTGCGCACTGTGGTGACCTTCCCCGGGTCTGTGGCCACCCTTTGTGGTCCACATGCCCCAGGAAAGTAACCTCCTGCCTCAGGAGCTCTCATCTCCCTGGGTTGAGCTTCAACCTGGCCCGCCGGATGCAGGCCAACACTAACTGAAGGGTCGTCAGAGCTCCTGTGGTGGGAGGTGAACTTCCTGTGACACATTGTTGGACCACGAGGTGAAGGACAGGGTGCTGTGACGGGGATGGCGGGTGCCTTCCTGTGGTGAGATCCGGTGGTGCTGCAGCTGCTCCACGAGGCAGTGCTCCGAGTGGTGCATGGCCAGCCGGACGTAGGGCACTTCGGCTCGACAAAAACCCTGCAGTGCCTCTGGGGGCATTACTATTGGGGGCTGTGCCACCGGGATGTGGAGCAGTACTGCCAGGCAGTGTGCATGGTGCAATTGGGTCCTGCCGAGAGCTCCCAGGCCTCCTTCCAGCAACATCGGTTGGAGGCTCCCATGGAGCTGGTGGGGGTGGACGTTTTGGGCCCATTTCCACGTACCGAGGCCGGGAACCGCTATGTCCTGGTGGCCGTGGACTACTTCACCAGGTGGCCCGAGGCCTACGCCTCACCGGATGAAAGCGCACCTACAGTGGCTGATGCCCTGCTGGAGGGGATGTTTGCCAAATTGGGGGTCCCGGAGGATCTGCACAGTGACCAGAGGTGAAACTTTGAGTCCCAGGTTTTTACCAAGGTACAAAACAGAGTACTGTATCTGTTGTATTTTCTGGTATAGTCGTTGAATAGTGCTATAGAATTTAGATCTACAAAACATGTTTCTCATGCGATTGTCTTGTTTTCTAAAGACACTATTGGACACATTCCTACACATTTCACATCAAACCAAGAGAATACGCATGAACATGGCCAAACAAAAACTAAATCATCTTCTTTACAAACTAACATCAAAATCTCAGCTAAAAATAACAAAATGAAAAAAACTTCCAAACAAACAAAAGCAGAAGAAAAGTGGTTTGAATCCAGAACTGCATACTGATTCAGATATTAGCAAACAATGTTCAGAAGGTGACAAAACGTAATTTTCAGCTCAAATAAATGGGTTTGTGCAACCTTTTCCATCCAGCTGTAACTACTGTGGCCAGAATTGCATACAGAGTCAGATATACATCCAACTGTAACTAGTGTTATGAGACCTTCATACAGAGTCAGCTATTATCAACAATGTTTAGAATGCTACAAAACATCATTTTCAGCTCAAATAATTGCTTTTCTGCACCGTTTTACATCCAACTGTAATTAGTGTTTCGAGAACTTCATACAGAGTCAGCTATTATCAACAATGTTCAGAATAGTACAAAACGTCCTTTTCCACTCAAATAAATGCTTTTCTGTACCGTTTTACATCCAACTGTAATTAGTGTTTCCAGAACTGCATGCAGACTCAGATATTATCAACAATTTTCAGAATCATACAAAACGTCGTTTTCAGCTCAAATAAACGCTTTTGTGCAATGTTTGACATCCCACTGTAACTATTGTGACCAGAACTGCATACGGACTCAGATGTTGGCAACAATGTTCAGAATGATTCAAAATGTCATTTTCAGCTCAAATAAACGCTTTTGGGCAACTTTTTATAATAATATATATGAGGGTAGGATTTCCTCTCATGCCTATACCCTATGACTTGTCAGATTATCTAGGAGCCATCTTATGTATGAATGACATTAGTAATACTTGCTGGTGGTGTTGTAATAATACAAACAACAATTGTACATTTAAAGGATGGCTAATGGATCAAAATGTAGTGTATACTGATTTCTCCAACTTTTACTTACCAAATGTGTGGCAAAATAATATTTGGTGGAACTAACTTATTAAATATTTTTTAGTGCTTTCTATAAGTTCAGAGTAGTCAGCTGGACGAGCTCTACGTAAGGCTTTCTTATATTGTTGCGAAATACAGTAACTGCACGCACGTATGGGTTTCAGAGGTTGGAGTAAATGCCTTGCCACAAGGGTAATGTAGAGTGAGGCGCCATGAGAATAAAAACTGTGAAGGTATTAAAATATTAAGTTCTGAAGATCTTTTTTGATTCTTCATGATGCTTTTAAACTTGTATTAAACCCACAAAATTAGTATTCTATTTTCGATGCCAAAAGACACCTAATTTAGAAATTCGTTGCATGCATTGAGCTAAGTATCTGTATACATTTTGACTACGACCAAAAACCCTGGATTATACCCACCATGGAAAACTGTAGCATTGAAGGTTTGAAATCTTTCTTGCTTTATTGAATTCATGTTAGAGGTTAAAAGGAAAATGGTCTGCTGAAGAGTAAACCTAAGCACAAACCTTACAGTATGTGCTTAGGTTTTATTTACTGTATGTGCTTTGTAAGGGAATATGCATCTTTTATTCATGATTTAATAATTTGTGGATTCTGTTTAATCTAAATTATCTTTAGCTCAGTGTTTTTAATGTGTGTTTTAAATAGTCCCACATGGAATGTAATTATGTAGCAATGTGAGAGTTACAAATTGCCTCTGATTTGTGATGAAATGTTGGTGGTGAGAAGTGTGTGTGTTGGAATTTCCTATCAAAACTCACAGTTCTGTGTCAATATGGGGCCCTAACCTGAATCTGCATGAAATTATTCAAAATCTTTTTGGAACCAACACAGAGATTGATGTGAGATTTATAAGACACCCAAAGCTATTTCAGTTTTTCTCCTCACAAGCTGCTTGAACAATTTGTGTATTCACAGCAGGCCAGCATATACTGTATTTAGAATCATGTCCTTTTCTAGTTCAATTTTTTTTGTATAGCACCTTTCACAACAAGGTTGCCCCAAGGCGCTTAACAATACAATTGACGATACATTTTGTCAATACAGAACAGAAGACCAGAAGACAACAGAGGAGAGGAACCAAAAACACCTTAGTAAGGAGAGAAAAAACCTCTAGGGGTCCAAGGTCAACTGGTTCCCCAACCCCTTTGGGCATGCTAACATTATATAGTTTAAAAAAGGAAACGATGAAGGTATTAATCCATCCATCTATCATGTTTTTTGTGTGTTAGTACTCCATGCAGATCTCTGTAGACCAGTAAATTCCTCCTAAATGATAGCTATATCCACGATGTCCCTGTTGGATCCATGGCAGTGATGCAGCATCCGATTCAGATGTTACCCAGCTCGGGCACCATCCGGACATGTGGGGAGGAGAATAGGATAGTTTGGTCAGAAAAGATGTATCTACCTGGTGGGCCAACATAGAGACACACAATGGCATGTACAGCAGCACCAGCAGCCATGGTTGCAGCAGGCTATAATGTAAGAGTTGAACCTCTAGGTAACTGCATCAGCATGCATTTGCTGCAAAGGAACAAGTAAAGGTTTGTTTATTTGTTCTGAAAAGAGAAGAAAAGAAACAATGTTTTTGGCTCCACACACAAAGAAGGCTCCATAGCTGAAACATTATGTTTCTTTTTTTCTATTTTCAGCATGGAATAAACCTTTACTTGTTCCTCATGTCCTTTTCTGTCAATTGTTCCTGTTTAAACACTACATATTGGTAAATTAACTCCAATTCTACTTAATTAAACAACATTTTCAAATTTAAAACAATTTAGCTACCTGTCAGGCATAAATCTTGTAATAATAACGTTAAATTGTTACAAAAATATAGTCTTATGTCACAAAGCTGAAACATTGAACATTGAACATGATCAAATCACAGCATACTGTAAATGTCAAACTAATACTGTTCAACAATGGTTTATACAATTGTAAGTCAATAAATGATAGCTATTATTCTGGAGAAAATTAAATGTATTTCCCTTATTTAAATCTTGTTGGCATTTAGCCAAGTGTGTGTCAACATATTGTCACCAAAGCTTGAATCTGTGATGGTTGTTCTCCAGCCACAAATTTAAATAGCTTCTGTTCAAAACCTGTTAGGGAATGAAAATCTGACCTATTTATAATCCTAGACTAAATATTTTATTCTACTGTAAAATAATATTACTGTGTTAACAATGATGACAGCCATCTTTCATAATGGCTTTGTTAAAAACTGGTCAATGTAATAAGCATCACATGTTTTAGGTCTAATCAGTAATCATTAATCATTTTTTAATAAGTGATACATTGATAAAAACATGTCTGAAAAGTAAATCTTATGCTGTTGAAAAGCACCTCAATTGACTCTAATCATATACTGTGTGTATAGAAATACATGTTTGCATTTTTTATCTACCCTAATTACCATACTCTTTGATAACCTAGTTATCTTGCCTGGAATTTATGCATATCTTTTTCACTATCGGTTCTGATCAATACATAGTAATTAAGCTGCTGTTGTTAGGGTTACTAATGATTACTAATGACTTGGTGTAACGCTGCATCGCAATAGAAGGCTCCCGAATATAGTGGAAATAATATTGCCACTACATACTGATATATCTGTCGCTTGGGAAATTATTGTAATATTTAATTAAAATTGCTTAACACTCATACCACATTTATGAATAATGAAGTACGTGTGTATTAACAAAAGAGTAATTTACTAATAATTACATTTAATGTCAATCATTATTATTTTAAGATATCCTAGGAAAGAGAATAGAACTTAAGCAAATAGTTATATAAATAGATTATGAGCCTTTAATGTGTTCTATAAAATCTGGGAGTCAACTGAATATATTTGTTAAATATTTTATTGTGATGGGTCTCCATATTTGTGGTTATCAGAGGAAAGCAGGGATAATGAGCAAATGGGCGGTAAATAGAATAATATCTAAAGGCAAATGCAAGCATACATTAAAGAAAAAAAACGATGATGGTGCTGCATCTTGATGGACTGGTATGCAAACCAAATAACAGAAAAGGAAAGGGTTGTTTTAAAATTCCAAAAGCTGTCATGATCGTAATCGCTCCTCTTTAGGGCGCTCCAGCCCTTTCATATTTTAGTTGATTACATGCACCTGCCCCCTGTTTTGTCCATGTTCATTTAAGGCGGGCACTTCTGCTATGCCTGGCTCAGCACTGGGAGATGGATGCCCGGAAGCCTGCCTACCAGCGGGTCCAGGAGAGACCCGATGGCATATGCTTCATTACTGCGTCCTGACCATCTGAGTCCGGGGCTCGGATTGCCTGTCCTCTGATTTTATTCCCTATCCCTGTTCCGGATCCCAGTCCAGATTTTAACTGTTTGTTTCATCTTGGATGGATCCCCCGGTTTTGGACTTTGGACTGCGCCCCGGATTACCCCTTTTGGATTGTCTGGACCTCTTTCCCCTTGCCACGCCCACCGAGCCCCCCGAATGGCTGACTCTGCGCTTTGACCCCAAGCTTCTCTCCCTGTCTGTGTCTCATTGAGAGCAAGTTGGGGTATGTGAAAAGTCAAATTCCTAATACAATAAATTGTATATGACCAATAAAGTGATCTTATCTTATCTATCCTGCTGTACCTCTCCCGGATGTCCTTCTCCACTTACTTCCGGATTATACTGTCTGCATAGGGTCCTGAACTACATTTCGCAGGAGCCTGGACTGACTACTGTTACAAAAGCTCATTCAATGTGGCTTCTTGCGTTTTTATGTTATAGTGCAGCTCTTGTAATGTTGCAGGATTGTGCACAGGTGTCAGAAGATACCATCATAAAGAATAATCATGGTCACCTACAAGAACTCCAGAATACAATCCTTCCTCAAAATTAGATTTCAGACAACTGCTGTCAAACTTTGAGCAACATATGTACTGCCAGCCCATCCTGCTACCATGTTGAGAAATCTCAGGTTATGGTCACATACCATTTGACAATTAATCGAAGAATACCAACGTCTGTTGATGTAAACGGGATCTTTTCTTTTCCTGTGAAAGCGAATGGGGATATGTGTACAATGAATAGCACCAACAACTCTTGGGATTCCGGTTTTAGTGTAAAAAGCTGTGCAGATATTTCGTTGCTCCTCTTCGTTTGGCATAGCAGGTAGATCGTATGTAGGGCCGCAATGGCTGCAGCGACTCTGTGAACTGTGCGGCAAACTGTGATTTCGTGTACTTTTATAACATCGCCATCACAATTAAAAAAGATCCAGTGGCAAAAAACCGCAGAGCTAATAAAACCTGGTGTGTGGGGTCCAAGGGATGCCCTTCTCTTAGATCGCAGTTGAATCTTCAGTATCTTAATTAGTCTTCTGACACTATTCTTTGTAAGCCCGTACTGCATTTTAAGTTCCTGTTCGCTACATGCAATGAATGGATTATACAAATTGTGATATTGCCTGGATATAATTTGGGCAGACTGTGCTGTTCGAGTCCATAAAACTCCATCGTAGTAGCTCAACATCTTCACAGATTTTGAGTGACTCTGTTAATATGTTTATGAAAGAAAGCAACGAGAACACCTGTCGTGGAGCATTGTAATTTGCTCCAAATGCCCACTCATTGCCTTTGGCTGCTGGCTGAGCGGACTGTGGAGGGCAAAAGGTAAGGACTGTTACCAAGATCTTTGAGTAATGAAGCTAGTTTATTTATTACATGTGTAATTTAGGAGCACTTTAATAATGGCTTTAAAATATTGCATTACTTAAAAATATTTGCTGCACAGGCAGTTTGCAAAACTCATTCATAATGACTATTGTTTTTAATTAATTCACACTTCAAATACCTTATAGTGCAAAAGCTTTGCAAACAATATTAAGTGAAAGATCACAGCTGACTATAACACATCATTAGTGTATAGCCTATAAATGCATCATTTCGCTTTATAAGAAAGAACTGCAACCATGGCTTCGAGTTCAGAACTACACATTGGCTCAAAAAGTTTATTTAATTGAGCTTATCAGGAATGTTGTGGAGACAGTGGACTCCACAACAATGCTGAGGCGAAACAATGCTTGGACGTCAGGAATTAGCAGCTTTAATGCCAGCTTCCGAGATACAGTAGATGGCCGTCCAGCATTAACAACTTAAAAAGCCTCTGGAAGAGGCTAAAACTCGAGGCCCGCAATGCCATGACAAAGCAACATTCCCTTTCGGTCCTCAGGCAGGCCAGTACCACTTCTGCCCCATCTGTATGCAGAAATAAGGTCAATAGTACCAAATCTTCTTGGGGAAGTGGAAGGTGCTATTGACAGTGACAGCACTGGAATAAATACACAAGGTAAGACTGCATTTCTTACAATACTAGGGTGGCTTCTTTGGAGAAGCAAGATGTTTTAATTTTAATGTTAATGTCTCAGTTGCCAAAATTACTCCACCCTGTGTTCAACGTGGACACCAATTTAGAGAACTGAAATCATACAGATTTTCTTTCTGTGTAGGCTCACACTAGCAGGTATGCAACTGAAAATAATAAAATGATACTGTTTCGTACTTTAAACAGGTGCTGTAAGAGACCTGGGAAGTGAAGATGGAGCACATTCCAAAGGAGCTCAAGTAAGTACGTCATATAATGTTATTTTTGTACATCAGCATGTACACATTTTTACTACTCTTGTATTTTGTTTTAGGGGGCACAGTGGAGTGGAGAATCCAGTGCTGGAGCCTCACAAGCTTCTGTGAGAGACTCTGCCTCCCTCTCCTCCAATGCTTAAGTTGCTTTTCAGTGTTACGTCAAGTATGGTACAAAGTTGCTTGAGTTAAGTTAAGTGGTTTAAGTTAGTTCGCTACTTTAGTCACCTCTAGAGGGCAACAGCTGTTATTGTTCATTGCAATTGAGAACAGGTTTAGTACGGTGAAGCGGACTAAGTACAATTGATCTCCAGTATCCTCAAAACACAGCTATTAAGTTTGTTTTCACTGCAATAAAACTATTTTGTAATAACCACATTAATAGTGTAATATCAAAAATATTTTTTAAGACAAAAGCTTAACAATGTTTGAATAATGTAGGGAGACGGGAATTCAAGTTCCTCTCAGCCTTCGGCCGCAATGCCAGGTGAAGGAGTCACAATAATATATACAGTATACTGTATTCTTACCAGCAAAACCAAAACACAACCTCACATACTATACAGCACAAAACACAAGACAACCTGAGCTTTTCAGAACTGTGTTTCATAACTAGATATATCAGCATGAAGCAAATTAACCGTTTTTTCATAGTTATATTCATCTCGAGTTTCAGTTTAGACAAACAGCAAAATGTATCTATAATTTATTGGTTCTCCAGCAAAATACAAGCGCAAAAGTAAAAATTCACTAAAATACATAAAATACATTTTACCTTACCTTGAAAAAGTGTATTAATTTTACTGTTTTTACTATGAAAATTCACGACTTTCTAAAAAGAAAACATTCTGCAACTGCCAAAGCCTTGTACATTCAAATCACCTGGCTTTTATAGCATGCATGTGTAGTTTTTTTTATTTTACTTAACCTGTTTATTATGTGTATTGTATATGCTAGGTATTACTGTATAACAACAAAAAGTGCACAAAAGTAAAAAACATTTCTTTAAAACTGTAAACATTATAAGAAGCCTTTCTATGGCTCGCAGTATTGGCATAATACAGTAAAAATGTCTTCTTTTTATTGTTTTTTATTATTTATTTTACAATTTTTTCGAAAAGGCTGAGAAAACCAATTCATGCCCTATCTTAATAAAAATGATGCAGATTTTTCATACTTGTTCAATCACTTTCAAACTGTTTTTCATGGTAGTAGACATTTTAGAGTAGACCTAGATAAATACATTTATATCCTAATTATCCTACAACTTGAGAAATGGACTTTTGAAGAAAGACAATAAAATGCATCTGTGTTTTTTCCTGTTTTTGTTCTGGATATTTCTTTTAAAAGTGTGTACTGAAAAAGAAATATAAAAAATCTGAAAGTTCAGACTGAATGTCCAAGTGGTTCTCTTAATTCAGGACCCCAACTAGGTCTGCACTGTGTGTCGATTCCAAGATAATTCAAGAACTTAAAAGTTGCATCCATTTTTTTACATAAAATTAGTTTTAGAACTGTAAAAAATAATTTTTACTAACATGTGAATATGATATTATCCATGGTAACTTTACTTCGCTTTGATTGGTTAGAAAAAGAAACATCACCATTCCGCAAGGAATAGGGGGTAATTCCCTACAACAAAGTCAGCTCCAATGCGCATAAAGTATTCATTAGGTTAGCTCGTGAGCACTCTTGTGACATGCTGTTTAGAGATGGGACACCCTTGCAGATCTGAGTGGGAACATACTGTACATATGAAGGGCACAAGACTGCAAGTGTGCATATTAGCACATAGCCTATGAACAAACAGATCATCTAATTGGGCATAAAGTGAGTGCATACAAGGTTACGTACAGTACTTACTCTTTTAGACTCATCATGACCAGCAGCCATGTCACCCTGCAACTCACAACTGGCAACCCACTGAAGCTAAGCAGGTGTGAGCCTGGTCAGTACCTGGATGGGAGACCTCCTGGGAAAAACTAAGGTTGCTGCTGGAAGAGGTGTTAGTGGGGCCAGCAGGGGGTGCTCACCCTGTGGTCCATGTGGGTCCTAATGCCCCAGTATAGTGATGGGGACACTATACTGTAAACAGGTGCCGTCCTTCGGATGAGACGTAAAACCAAGGTCCTGACTCTCTGTGGTCATTAAAAATCCCAGGGCGTTTCTCGAAAAGAGTAGGGGTGTAACCCCGGCATCCTGGCCAAATTTCCCATTGGCCTTAACCAATCATGGCCTCCTAATAATCCCCATCTATGAATTGGCTTCATTACTCTCTGCTCTCCTCCCCACTAATAGCTGATGTGTGGTGAGCGTTCTGGCGCACTATGGCTGCCGTCGCATCATCCAGGTGGATGCTGCACATTGGTGGTGGTGGAGGGGAGACCCCATTACCTGTAAAGCGCTTTGAGTGGAGTGTCCAGAAAAGCGCTATATAAGTGTAAGCAATTATTAATTATTATTATTATCATTAGACCTTTAGAATGTCTTTCTCTGAAATGCCATAATGCAATGTTGCAGCCGGTTGCAGCTGCGAGGATGGTGAAGCATCAGAACCCAAGTGCAAGTGACTGCAGAGCGGCAGAACACCCAAGGAGACCCAACTGATTGAGAAATCAGCTCCTGGAGAAAAGGAAATTGTAAACAGAAGGGTGGTAATAAAATAATTAATTACTGGCCGACGGGGCTTAAAAAGCCCAGGCTGGCCAATAATGAGAAGGAAAACAGAAAAAGCAAAACAGAACTGACTAGCAGAGGAAGAATGGCCTCCATTGGTCAGGAAGAAAAGAAACCAACTGAAGCCCAATGGTCCAGAAGTTGCTGGCTTTCTGCATCCCTGGCAAATAAACAGAGAGGCTGAAATGACAAAGTGCCAGTTCAAAATTAGACCGTTCACCCTAGCCCGCTGACTGGCATGTGGGACTCGGCTCTGGGACAGAACCAGCTACTGATCCCCCAGAAGGGAAGGGTGCTGCACAGATCTGGGAGGCATCGCTCCAAGTTGCCAGGGGTGCAGACTGACAAGCCCACAGGCCGATGCACTGGACAGTAAAAGAAAAAGTAGTATCCTCAGGAAACAGCTGTGCTTTGCCCCATGGGCTTACTGAGAGGAGAGGTCTCACCAAACCGGTGAGGCAGGAAACTGCCACACAGTGGTCCAGTCAGAGGGCCCAGGAGCCGGTGATTCAAGGTTCATGCCCTTATGGGGGGGTCTCCTCTTCCTTCCAGGTTTCACTCTCTGACTGAGGCGTCTGGGTGTCAACGGAATCGGATACCTAGGTGTCCACTAGACCAACCCGGGGATACATCTGTGAAGGACAGGAGGCAGGGACCCTTCCTAAATCTCTTTTAGCTGTCAGAGCCCTGGGTCAGCACAGCTGCAGGAAGTGGTCCTAGTCAGAGCTGGGAAACAAGAATCCTCAGGGAGGCCAGTCTAACAGAAACACTCTCCAGACAGTGGATACAGGTTGCCTGGTTCCCCAGGAACAGAAGGCTCTGCTGGGACACTGGAAGGAGACTAGGGAAAAAGGAGAAAAAGATAAGAACCCAAACAGCCCGAGACAGGATGGTGAGGAAGCCACCCCAAAGAGGAACCAGAAGGGTGGATGGAAAGAGGACAGAGAAAAGAAAAAGAGCAAGGAACAGGACTCAAAAGGACAGAGTAGGCTGTAGGTAAGGAGGTGAGGGGGCTCCATGGACGGGAAAAGCTCTCCTGGATGTGGGACAGAACCATGGGAATTGGAGGGAATGGGAATGGGAGGCCAGCAGATAAGAGTCCATGATTTCCAGGGTGGAGACCAGGTACTGCAGTGAGGTTCAGCAGCTGTGGTACACAGTGAAATCCTGGATTGGATGAACTGGAACAGGGAAACAGGGCTGCACGGGGAGAGCCTGGGGTACTGGATGACAAAAGCTGCCTCTTGGAAGTGAGGCAGAACCATGGGGAAACCAGCAGAGATAGAAGTCCAGGGAATCCAGGGTGGAGGAGGTCTGAGACTTCATAGCAGAGTTCTGGTGTCGAGAACAAAGACAGGGGTGCAGACGGGTTTCAGAATTCAGGGCGAGATAACCACTCTCAGATTCCACTGAGGCTTTATCGTAGGGAACTGGAGAACAGATGAGTGAAGACAGGACAGGGTGAAATAAATACAAACAAAACAGAGAACTAAAGTGCAGATGTGAAAACTGAAAGGGGGTGAAAAGTGCAATGATGGAGAGCCACTGAAGTTGGGCTTTGTCTTTAAATAGAGAAAGAGAAATTGAGTAGGGAATGGAATAATTGTAATTAAATGCAGATCACCTGAAGGGGACAATGCATCAAGTCTTGGAAAACCGTGAGTCCTCATGAGAATGTGAAGGTTTCCCAGGGTCACTGCTGGCTGAGAGAGGGCTAGCCTGAGTACAGATGGATCCTTCCCTTTTCCTACTGTATATCCATACAGTACAAACACTTTCAATTTTCAACCTCACATACCTGCAAAAAATTGGTTTCACATGCTATCACAATTAATTTTTTGCTATTTTTAAAGTATAAGTACAGATGCAGCCATTCAAACTGCGCGGTAAAAACCCGCGGTACAGTAACCTACCCACAAACCACCGCGGGGCACCGGAGGGTACCGCAGGGCAAGTGATTGGCTGGCCAAAATGACCGACAGGGGCACTCGTGGTGCATTGGTTGGTAGTGCAAAGATTTAATCATTTAATGTCTTTACTGTGCACATTTTAATCCGCTTAGTTTTGAATATTTATATGGATTTTACCACTAAAGGGAAATTTTAGTAGCTGAGCATAAAAAGAAGAGGAGCATAACGCATCTGAAGGTCATAAACGATATTAATTTAGGAACATAAGCATTACTGTATGTATGTAAACTGTACTGTGTATGGCTGGTCTTGGTAGTTTAAAGAAAAAATACACACCAGTCTTCCATTTCTCCCTGAACATTTTAAGCATGAAAGTTTTATGAAACGGTACCCAAATATGCGATTGCTGTATAGAATGAATTTTAATTTAAAAAAATTATTTAACACGAACATTAAGCTGTTTACATCTTCCGCCTGAGAACTGTCACCCGTTGCTACCCAACGCAGAATGGTGATTGGCTGACACCATCTGACACCCCTCTGATTGGAGAAAAAAGACGTGCTGGTTTGCTATACATACTGTACCAGGAAGAGGATTTCTTTCTATTCAAAACGTGTATTTTAAAAGTTTAAGAAGTAAAAACCTTACAGCGTACACAGATTTCTAAACTGATCAGGATCGTTATCTTTGTCTTATGCATAATAATGTTCACCGCTCTGTCCAGCAAATTAATAGGCTGGGCAAACGATTTTTAAATTTTTTAAAAAATAAATAACTAATGAGATATAATGATGTGTTCCTGCTTAACTTAGACATTGCACGACTTTAAAACATATAAAAACAGGTTTCGAGAGTTAAAAACCACTTTTTATGCGCGAAAAATGGGTGATTTTTCTTCCTCGTGATCAGCTCAGAATCTTTGTGTACGCTGTAAGGTTTTTACTTCTTAATTAAACGTTTAAAATACACGAATTTCATAAAGACAACACACGTTTCGAAGAGAAAAAATCCCATTCTTTTCTCTTCCTGGTGTGTGAAACTGATCAGCAGGTCTTTTTTTCCCAATCAGAGGCTCTGAAAATAGCGTACCGCCCACTGCGCTCCGTCAGAGAGGGGCGCGGCACCGAGAGAGGGAGGAGGCGCGGAGCTCAGCAGTACAGAACGAACGTTCTACTGCCTGGAGCGCTTATGGCAGTGATCGCGTCTGCATTTATAACTTAGTTTTTAAAATTAATCAAGCAATATGAACCATCTCTTTTTACTTTTAAGTCACTTAATTATCATTAAGCACAGCTTTCTCACCACTTAGACTACTTTTTGATACCATCCTTAGACAAAGCAGAAACTTCTTGTTCTGTCTAATGACATTACAAGTGGAAAGATTACAGATTTTAATCGTCTTTAATTTTGTTACGTTATACATTTTAGAAACGTTTCATCCATACAAACACCACAAAACTATTCTCGATTGTATTTTTGAATGGTATGTTACACTTAGTTCACTGTTTTAAATACATCTAATTAAGAAAGTTAGGTGTTAGCATAAACTATTAGCAATCAATATTAAATTTAGCACTGTAATAATTTGTTGCACTTTCCCCCGCATCTTGTAAAAATATATTTTCATTGTTCAAATATACATTAAATCTGACTATCATATAATAAGTTAAATACAAAACTAAAGAAAAAATAGGGTTAAATATAATTCAAAATATTTTGCTAACAATGTTAACTGTTTATAAATAATAAATTGTATTAACTAAAGAGTAGGATGGCACAGTTGTTAGTATGCTTTTTGTTTTGTTTCTTTTTCATAAATACAACAGTAGTACCTGATGTCTCAGTGGCTTTCAAAATTAAATTTTGCATGCAAACCTGTGAACTAGAAAGATAACTAAGATATCCATCCATTTATAATGGTGGCAAAGTGGTTAGCATTGCTATCTTGGAGCACTGGGGTCCTAGGTTCAATTCCTGCCATCCTGTGTGTGTGGGGTTTGCATGTTCTCTCTGGGTTACATGGTTTTTCTCCATATGTGTGATATGACTCCCTCTTGCACTCCAAAACATACTGGTAAGTTAATTGGTTTATGGGAAAACTGGCCCTGGTGTGTGTGTGTTTGTGTCTGTTTGTCCTGTGATGGACTGGCGCTATGTCCAGGGTGTATTCTGCCTTGTGTCCGTTGCTTACTGGGATAGGCTCCAAATCCTCTGTACTGGATAAAGAGATTAGAAATGGATGGAAGTAAAGGCACTGTGTGGATGGAACTATACACAGTGTTAGAAACCCACTATGAAATGGCAGCATCTCACTGAGAATAAAATATTTTATAGTGCTGGCTTAAGGAAACAGCCTTTCCACCTCTCTTGCACATCAGTATCCATACCTAGTTATTTAAACAAATTGCCTCTAATTATAAACATCTTAATATGCTGGCTCTGTGGATCCGCATCAGCTATGTTTGCCCATTCCTTCAATTCATGTGCATCCAACACACAGTTCAATGCTAGCAACTACACAAAATATAAAATACAATCCTCATTTCAGTATCTATGTAAACATACAGTCTGTTAACTTCATCATCTTCATCAAAAGTATGCCTTACCCCATTAGGAAGTGTTCTTGTTATCAGTGTATTCCTCAGCTATCCCAAAATTATCTTCTTACCAACATCTCTAGTTTTTTATCCTGCAATAACTCAGCCAACACTTAAATCTCGAAAAGCTGCTTGTGTTCATTTCTTTAAATCACAAATATCATGTGTAAATACTGTCCGTGTAATACTCTGCATTGTGGAATAATAGTTTATTTTAAAGGGAACTAGAGAAACTAAGAACTAGAGAAATCAAGAAAGGCTTTTTTTTCTAGAATTAATAAATGCACATCCTGTTCACTGGGGAAATTAAATCCACACTGAGCAATCTTCAATATGTTCAGAATATGACAGTGAGAATCCTATCAGGGATGCATTACACCTGTTTTCAAGTCCTTGCATTGGTTACCTATCAGGTTTCGAGTCAACTTCAAAATCCTCATCCTCATTCAGTACCTACAGTATATGGCTTATTATCCGTCTACTCCCCACCTTTGTCCGTCTGACTCTGGTCTTCTAGCTGTCCTCAAGAACATCTACATTCTGTGGGTGACAGGGTCTTCTCTAGCTGCACCCCAGAGCTCTCAATTTGTATTCCCAGTGATATCAGTCACGTACCCTGAGTGCATTTAAATCTAACCTCAGAACCTTTCTTTTCAGAAGACTTAGTGTCTGTATCTGCTTCATTTTCTAATTTTGGTAGCACCTCTAACTGCTTGTCTTTCTTATACTGTATGTATTTACTTTGTAATCTGTGGTCCTTTTATCTGTTTTTATATCTACTGTATTGCTTTGAGATGCCACTTTTAAAGGTGATATATAAAATAAAGTTTTTTATTATTGTTATAGAGAAACATGATCAGTTTTCCCTGGTCCAGATAAAAAGATCTAAAGCATACTAGTTTGTAACTCTTCTCATTCCCTTTGCTAAATAACTTTTCATACTAATCTGATCAATCTAACTGCCTGTTTTCTGTGCTTTCTCTATCCTGCTAGATTTGCAATTATTCTGAAAATTTTCTTCTTGAAATAACTAATTTCTAAATACCTTTTTTCACTGTTAACATCTTGCAGCAATTCTGCGACAAAATATACACTTAGCACAGTTCATCCTGCTACCAACATTGAATAAAAAAATCTTAAGATTTCTATATTTATGTCTTTATTTAGTGGTTTCATTAGTGACAAAGGCTAAACTTTCTTGGAAAAATGTCTTTTATGTGTTGCAGAAAAAACTGACTTGCTTTAACAAAGTATGTTTACAAATCCTTTCACCTGGCAATCTACCTGAATGCCCAACTATCTGAGAAGCCCTCCATGAAACCATGGTTGCTATTAATTCATTTAGGGCTCATTGACAGAATTGCTGTTTTTTATGCATGCTAATTTTCTGATTCCTCACTCTGTTTCATGTTTATAGACAAGACTTTATTGATCGTGAAGGGAAATTGATGTACATGATGAACATGTTTGCATGTTCTTTTGTAACATACACCTTTTTGTGATTTTTTTTGTATATCTAAGCAAGTGTTCCTGCATCCCTCTTCTGCACTTTAGTCATGGCTTTTTTTCTGTTTGCTTATTTCAAAGCAACACCTGCTCCATTTCTAAAACTTTTTACTCATGTGCATTTTTGTATTTTTTACACCTCTAGCACTTTAACATCCTGAATTTTCATTTGCCTTAATTTGTAGAATGAACTTGAGTTTTAGCCTAAAGAAGTTTTCATTATCTTTTGTTTCTTGTCCTACAACTGTTATTATTGATCACCGAATTATTCGAGTTCTTGACATGACTTCATTCAGCCTTTCCTGAACGTCTATGACAGGCAGAGAGAGTGCTGTTTCTGGTGCGATCTTTTGCAGCTGACATTTCACTGTTTTAAACGAACATGAAATTAGATTGCTCATAGATCACTTATCCTATATAAACACAGCGTAATTGCCTTCCGAAAATCCTCTTTTTCTTGTTCGTTTTAGAGACCTTGATCGAAACTGATTTTAGATGTCAGAAAGGATTTATTTTCTCTGTATTTCCTACATTGCTTTGTCGAGATTTTAACTTTATATCTAACTTTATATCTAGGCTCAGATTTCAACTATAAATCGTACAGTAATTAATAGCAGTAAATACTGATGTTTTGCGCCCTCTTACCACAAAAATATATGTTTTGTAGTTGGGATTAACTTTATTTCGTACGCGTAGCTACTACGATTCGGACACCGAACAGTTAAAGATGGCGGCAAATCAGACACCCAGAGAGGGGGGGGGGCATCTTCTCGCCTCCATAACTAAAATGCCAAATAGGAGTGGCTTAAGCGACATACACAGTCGTGTAACTGACAGTTTGAGGTAGCCTATCGTGTAAATTTCGCTTTGTTGCTGATAGGTTAAGCTTTCGAAACTCTGCCCCAAAGTCATGTGACTGATTTTTCGCCCAGTTTCGTTGGTTAAACGCAATGATCACAAGCACCACCATGGTAACTGGGATGTGTAGTTTTTAATTCCGTTTGAATTATAACTGTACGTACTGTCTTCGTATTTGGCCAGGGCTTTAAAGAGAGGGCGCGCCAAAAATTTTCGGTGCCGTCGTCTCCGCTTTAAAGGTACCCCCGTCGCGGAAGAATTCGATCTCGGGACGTTTGCCCAGCGTAAAATTAATAATAAACTTTATTTTATATAGCTTTTTAAACGAATAAGTAATTAGATTGCTCATAAACCTAATCACTTGCTTTTTCTTTTTATTTAGGCTCAGATTTCAACTATAGATCGTATTATTAATAACCATAATAACAACCAACCAACAAAAACAACCATATAAACATAATACCAACCAAAAACATAGATAACAACCACAATACAAAATCAAATAATCAAACCATTTTACTCTCGCAAAGTCCTCCAATTATCATAATCCCGCCCCTTATGCAAAACCTAACCTTCCTCCCATCCCAGTTTATCCTGTTTATCATAAACAAAATCCACCTCAATTTTCAACATAAAGCATTACACAAAATCAATACCTCAACACTCCATACTCAACAACGATAATTCACAAACAGCCAGAACATGTAACTACACATTCCCAAACAGACCTAATTTCCATAGCCCCGCCCCTTATGCAAAACCAACATCCCTCCCCTGTTCTCTCTCTCCCCTGGCGGTTGTAATTGTTTTTATTTTCAAATAAATTTTAGCAAAGTCATGTATTTTAAAAATCTTAAGATTTTTATATTTATGTCTTTATTTAGTGGTTTCATTAGTGACAAAGGCTAAACTTTCTTGGAAAAATGTATTTTATGTAAACCATGTTTGCTATTAATTCATTCAGGGCTAAAATATGTTCATTGTCTTCTAATGAAAGAAGGGTTCCTTTCGCCATAGTCGGGAGCCTAGCCTTTAACTAGTAAGTACTGTATTTACTGGGTTTTTGAGGGGGGTTGTCTTTCGCTGGAAATCTCGCCTCCTACTTTGAAAATACCCCTGAAACCGGTTCAATTCGTCACAGCCAGCACTCCTGCAGAGAGGGGGGTTGTACTTGCAGTGTATACAGTACACGCGTTATGCTCTTCGTTAATGTCTGTGAAGTTTTATTTAATCTCTGAGCCATACTGATTCTTCTGGAAGCCAGTTTCCGCCAGGGAGTAAAAAAAAAAACACACTATGGTATTCTCTCCAATGCAGTGCAGTTAAAAACATACCTCTGATGCTGCTCCTAAATGAATATCGTTTATGACCATCAGAAGCTTTATGCTCCTTTTCTTTTTTCCAGTGGATTGAACAGGGAGAGGCATTTCATGATGTACTTTTCACTGATGAAACAACAGTGGCTCTGGAACAGTTTTCAACCAAGTCGTTTTATAAAAAGGGGAGATATGTACACGTTACTGAAGCTAAAAGTTTAGCCTTTGTCACTAATGTAACCACTAAATAAAGACACATAGAAATCCCTACGTTACAGACTGTATATGGCTGGTATTGGTAGTTTAAAGAAAAAATACACACCAGTATTCCACTTTCTCCCTAAACATTTTAAGCATCAGAGTCTTACATGTGGTTATTTCGAAAACGTTTGTACGTGCTCCTTCTGACCATGTTACTGTTTACTGTTACTGACCATATTAAGTTTAAGTGCCTGTGGGCACTTTTCCTGTCCGTGGGGGGTGGACCGTCTTTCATTAGAAGGTTAGTCTGTTCTACTCTGAGAATGTAGAGGGGGTGGAAAGTGCCCGCAGTCATTTAATTAGTATTAAAATCTTAGTTATCTTTCTAGTTCACAGGTTTGCATGCATAATTTAATTTTGAAAGCCACTGAGACATCAGGTACTACTGTTGTATTTATGAAAAAGAAACAAAACAAAAAACATACTAACAACTGTGCCATCCTACTCCTTAGTTAATACATTTTATTATTCATAAACAGTTAACATTGTTAGCAAAATATTTTGAATTATATTTAACCCTATTTTTTCTTTAGTTTTGTATTTAACTTATTATATGATAGTCAGACTTAATGTATATTAATGTATATTTGAACAATGAAAATATATTTTTACAAGATTTTACATTAAGCACTTAAAATTAATATGGTTAATAATAGTAAACTGTAACATGCTGTAACAAGATCGGTTAAACTGCGAAGAAAATCCTTTCAGAGAAAATGTTTCAGGTGTGAAGAACATAGATCTCCAATGCAATTTCAACCAAACCTGTTCCCACACACCCTGCCCCCACTACCATTAGAATATACACAAACATTTTAGCGTTTCATTCTGAGCAGAAGACCCTCACACCTGAAGAGTGCTGGCTGTGACGAATTAAACCGGTTTTACAGGTTTCAATCACAGACCATGTGACATGGGACTCAGTAAAGTAACACACAGCGCCACTGGATTTGATCCGCAATATGGAAACAGAACCTGTGTTATTGTTGATAGATGATGTACTCGTAACATTTTTTCAAGACGAACTACAACATTTAAAAAATGACTTGTATGTACTTGATATCTCTAATCAATCCACAGGTTCCAGCACAAAACGAAACTAAAACGCATACCGTTTCGCGCTTCTTATTAGTTGCTCAAAAGTAATTTGACCGTATGAAATGCATAATATAAACCTAGAAACATATACGTGAGCAGTACTTAAGCACTGTAGTATCGGTGTTAAGACATACCTCTCAAATACTGTAAATCAAGTCAAAAATATCTCAAGACCGATTCTGGTCGTAATGAAACCATGTTTCGTGTATGTTTTCTTTTTCATCTTGAAATAACTCATTTCTAAATACCTTTTTCACTGTTAACATCTTGTAGCAACTTTGCGACAAAATATACACTCTGACAGTTCATCCTGCTACCAACATTAAATAAAACAAATCTTAAGATTTCTATATTTATGTCTTTATTTAGTGGTTTCATTCGAAGCTTACAATGTTTAGGGAGAAATGGAATACTGGTGTGTATTTTTTTCTTTAAAGTACCGAGACCAGCCATATACTGTATGTTTATGTTAAGATTTCCCTTCAGTGGTAAAAGTAGATATGAATATTCAATACTTAAACGGGCACAGTTAAGACATTAAATATACATATACATATTGTATACAGTACAGTTTGCATACGGTAATATGTTTATGTTACGCGATTAAAAAATAAATAAATAAAACTGAAAGGTCCAGCACCAGCTGGATTCAAACACACAACCTGCCAGTTGGTAGTCACGCACCTAGACCAGTAGGCTACAAGACAGCTCGCATAAACAGGCAGGCGAAACAGCCCTACACAGCCCTGCCGCAGTACACGGATATAATCATACCGTTATTAAATTCTTGAGATACGCGATTCCATATTATATTCTCTTTTAATCAAATTCTAAAAGTATGCTTGTTGACTCCGGTATCACGTTAGTTAAAGACTTCGAAGCTTACAATGTTTAGGGAGAAATGGAATACTGGTGTGTATTTTTTTCTTTTCATGATAGGTGTCGCATTTTAAATCATTTTCGTAGTTAGAAATTATGAAACGCCCTGTTAAAAGCAAGGAAGTTTTTATGCCCGTTGAAGTAAAACAAAATGCCTGACAAAGTATGGCTTGGACAGATTCCAAGTGCTTGTACAAATGTGCTAAAGAAATTATACTTTGAGTATACAGCGTGTCCAAAGTCATCCATTATTAATACTATTAGTAATATCTTCAGTAAAGGCTTTGGTGCATAAATATTTCTGATAAAGGTAGGTTGTGTACTTTTGTCCAACTGAGCAATCTTGCTTTCATAAAATATACCAACATTTTAATGACTGATGATTGACATGCTGTAATACACAGTTCAAAATTAAAGGCTCAAATGCTGTACATGAGAGGTTAAGCTCCCCCTGGCGGTTTTACAAGGCGACGCCGGATAGTTAGTCACGTGACACACGTGAACCGCGTGATACCCCGGTGGGCGTGTCGCGGTATGCCGCGAAATACCTCACCCATTTTGAATGGCTGCATCTGTACCACTATAGTTGGGTTTTTTACTCATCATTGCAGTGGCTGGGCATTGGAGGTGTCTTCATATTTCAAGAACTTCCCGCCTGGTTCCTGGGCTCTGCCTTCTGTGGGAAATGTCTTTAATGTTGATCCCATTCAACCCCACATTTACATGAGCAAGGTCAGTGCTTTTTTATTCCATTAACTGAAATATAATCATATTATCGTGAGTATTGTAAAAGAACCACAGATAACATGTTGACGTTATATGATATGTTAAATATTTTTTAAGAATACAACATTTTTTATGAAGATTACAGTTGACTAGGGGCTTACTACTTCTGAAAAAAGAATTTCAAAGGATGGACACAGCTAGCTAATTAAAATCTGGGTACCTCATATACCTAATTTTTGCTACCCTGAGTAATAACTCGAGAGTTTAATATGCTGATTAATCCTAAATTCTTAAAACTGAAATGTACAGTACATTGTTATTTTAAATGCAGATTAGACTTTTCCCCTTAGAGGTTGGTTGTAACATAAAAGCAGACAAATCAATAACCAGCACCAGCTGAACTCTTTGATCAGGGCACTTGTACATTTAAGGACAACTATTTCTGACTAAATGTAAATGGATACTAATAACTTGACAAATGCTTAACCATTTTTATATCCCTTTCCAGTCAAATTATTTTATAAATATACAAACCAAACATTACCACACACAATTCAACACTGAATATCATTTTCCGTATTCAATATTAAGACAATAAGTTTTCAGATGGCATGAGTAGTTTTATAAGTGAGCAATACACTTCTGTTTTTAATCATAAGAATTTCTTCAGCTTGCTCACCATTATGGAGATTTATTCAGCCTACAGCTGGGAAGAAATAAAAGTTGTGGTAAACAGCCATAAACTTTGAAGGAGGCTCTTCAACCGGGCAGACTCTATCTCTGGACATCCTTCAACACTTTTGTTTTATCACATCAACAAATGTCAAGGTAAATTATTTTTTTAAGAAATAGGAATAGCCACTTAATTTTTTTATACAGTATCTACTCAATTTGGTATCATTAATTGTTTAAGACTTGACTCTCTGGTCTACTGCACGCACACAGAACCGGGATATTATATAAGCACACCCACCTTACAGAGCCCTACATCTTTCCACATGCACCTGAGAATTAGAATTGATTGGAAGAGCTCACTGGGGTTAGTGCATACTTGCTGGTGTCTTAGATTTTCATACTTTAGTTTCTGACTTTAGTTAAATGCAAGCTCACCAGGACTCCAACCAGGAGATTGAGGTTTCCACTTCTTCTTCCTGTTAAACTCCTTCGTTAAGTGTGCAATAGTGTATGTTTTAGGTCATCTTCTTATGGCAGCCCAATGAGTTTGATGGTGTTGTTTTGGACATTGACAGACAAGATGTTGCTTTACATCTCAGAATTAATTCTGCTGGTGCCTACTCATTATTGACATCATCAATAAAAACCAGTGAGCCAATTCCAATGGCAGCTATTGATGCCTAACCCACTGAAGCTAAGCAGGTGTGAGCCTAGTCAGTACCTGGATGGGAGACCTCCTGGGAAGGTTGCTGCTGGAAGAGGTGTTAGTGGGGCCAGCAGGAGTCACTCCATATGGGTCCTAATGCTCCAATATAGTGACGGGGACACAGTACTGTAAACAGGTGCCGTCCTTCAGATGAGACGTAAAACCGAGGTCCTGACCCTCTGTGGTCATTAAAAATCCCAGGGCATTTCTCGAAAAAGAGTAGGGATGCAACCTACTCAGGCGTCCTGGTCAAATTTCCCATTGGCCCTTACCAATCATAGCCTCTTATAAGCCCCATCTATGAATTGGCTTCATTACTCTGCTCTGCTCCTCACTGATAGCTGATGTGCGGTGAGCGTTCTGGCGCACTATGGCTGCTGTCGCATCATCCAGGTGGATGCTGCACATTGGTGGTGGTGGAGGGGAGTCCCCATTACCTGTAAAGCTCTTTGAGTGGAGTGTCCAGAAAAGTGCTATATAAGTGTAAGCAATTATTATTATTATGATGATTATGATTATTTTTATTATTACTTACAATAGTCAATACTGTGATTGTAGGTATAGAATTCAACAATGGTGAAGCCTGGAAGCATTGGAAGCAAAGGAAGATTTACTGAAATACTGAAAAGTATTCAGACCCAGCAAGTCCAAAACACAGGCTGGGGAGGGGAAGCTGATTTGACTATTTTCTACCACTCCAACTTTAATCTGTGTCTACTGCCCATTCCTCCTGTGATCTCTTTTGAACTTATTGCTTTTAAAATTACCGTTTTGCTTGTCTATCGCTCTCCAAATTATAATATACATTGTAATTGTGTTGTCATTCTGCCCTTCAATGGGCCAAGTTCTTTAATATGGTTATTTTAATATTAATGTGGACTTAAATATCTCTGCTCCTCTTAAGGAATTTCTTATGTTGTGGTTTATTTCAGCAAGTTCAGTACGTGCCCACTCATTACTAAAGAGTGGTAACTCTTCAGAAATATAACATAGACATTTCTGACTAGCCGGTGGTGCTGTTTGTCCTGTCTTTATTCTCACAGTCCCTAAATCATAAGCATCCAGTCACTTTTCAGAATGCGAAGTAAAAATTAATTATTATTTTTTTAATTTTAGGTCTATTTCAAAGCTACAAGTTGAAGCACAACTATTAGAATTTCTAGTAGCAACCCAATTATTTATTAATTTAAAACTTAATTCCTTGTTTGAAACCTTTTAATCAAGATTAAGGGTTACTCATAGTACTGAAACTGCTTGTGAAGGTTGTTAGTCTTCTCATCTCTGTTGGCTTTCCATTCATTCTTGTACTATCAGACCTTTCAAGCAGCTTTTTCATTGTAAACCATGTTATTAATTTAATTAATTGATGGGAGTATTATGCATGTTTGAGTGGCAACATGCTGCTGTGGTTTAAGTCTTACCTTTAACTAATTAGAAATGAATACGTGCTTTTTTATGCAGCAGATTAGATTACTGTAATGCCCTACTATCAGGGGGCACTCATCGCACCTTCAACACCTTACAGCAAATTCAAAACGCGGCAGCTAGAATTGTTAGGTATAGGGCAGACTTCAAAATTCTTTCAAAAGGCTCTCAGAGATCAGGCAACTGTCTATTTGATGGAGCTGATTAATGTATACAATCCAAGTCACCCACTTAGATCACAGAACGCAGGTCTTCTTCGTATTCCATATATTAATAAAAAAAACAGCTGGAGGTAAAGCCTTTAGCTACAGGGTCCCTAGTTTATGGAACAGTCTGCCAGCCTACATACGGGATGCCGAGTCAATCTCAGGATTTACATCCAGACTGAAAACCTATTATTTTAGCCTAGCCTTCTCACACCTTATATCATAGCTTGTTACAACTATGGCTGCAGGTGCTGCTGTACATGCCATTGTGTGTCTCAGTGCTGGCCTTCCAGGTAGATACATCTGTTCTGACCAAACTATCCTATTCTCCTCCCCACATGTCTGGATGGTGCCTGAGCTGGGCACCATCTGAGTTGGATGCTGCATCACTGTGTAGTGTGCTCTCTGAAGGCACCAGTTCTGTAGGGTTTGGGCATTTACGGGGACAATTATTAATTGTAGCCATAAATCACAAAATGATTCTTTTGATGGCCCTAGAATCCAACCATGCGATATAACTCAAACAACGCACACACACAGGTACTAATACACGAGGATACATTTATTAATACATAGAATATGCATATAAACCTAACAGATCTTATCGAGAGGGTTATCAGAATATAAACGGTATATATTCAGTCAGTTACGAAGTGTTACATATATCAAGAGGACATACATTCAGTATATCATTCATTTAGACCGTTTTGCAAATGAACTTGGTTATAACTTCTACATTAGATACTCAAAACAAGTACATAACTCTAAGGAATTAAATTGATATCAACTAGTTGGGATAACAATTGAATTCTCGAGCTGTAATGCAGTGAATTTGAATACTTTTCCAATCTCTGGGGATTCAGATCTCCTGCGGGCACAAAGAAACAGTTGCAGGCTGTTGCTGTCCAATCCGCGCTCTCTGGCTCGGTGCCAGGCTGTGCTGTGCGGCTTGCGACGGTGCACTGCTGATGCTCACTGACCGGCTAGTTAGTGTTGGCTTTAACTAGCAAAGTTTGTGCACAGGAGAAAAGATGACTGTGGGTCCCAGCAAGTCAGGAAGAGGACCGGTTCGTTCCTTATGAAGAGCTAGTTCTGAATACCGATTCAGCTGTCCACAGTTCCGACCTGTTCATGAGGTTTGCTAACCTCGGGTGGATCCTCTGGTTACTCTCTGGCAACCTCCGCTCTAGACTCTTAGAACAGAGGAAAGTTCTGGCACTCGGACACACTGGCCGTTCCGTGGTTGTCCGGGCTGAGTCTCAGGATGGTCAGGAGGCGCGCTGCAAGAATGTCCTGCCCTTGGGAGCCTTCTGCTCCTGGGCTGTCCTGCCCTGGAATTCTCCTTTGAATTCCCTTTAGAAAAGTCCACAAAGTCTCTCAGGCCCTCTGTGTTGCCTGATTTTACCTGGAGGAACTTCAGCTCGTTCATTGGCTGAAAGTTCCATGGGCATCAGAGTCCCACGTGGGTTACTCGGCTCTACCAGTCCCTGATTGGTTGATCAAGGTGAGATATGAGTCACTTACTCCTGACACTTAGGAATGCAGTCCAGATGTCCATCTGGCACTCCCTAGACAGATAGGCGCCAATGGATGACCATTGATCATGATAGCCATGCTTAGCTAAGTGCATCCCAATTTGGGAGCTGTCCCTTATCAAAAGAAAACATCTTTAAATCAGCTTGCATGAATAGTTTCTCTGTGGCTGCACCACAGAGATGAACAGAGAGATGGGGCCTCATTTGGGAAAGGACAGCAACACTTAATTCTGTCTTATTAACAAGCATTGCCGCTACAACTGCCATGGATCCAAGAGGGACATTGCGAATACAGCTATCATTTAGGAGGATTTGCTGGTCTACAGATATCTGCATGGAGTACTGGCACACAGAAGGACATGATGGAAGACTTAATACTCCACATTTAGTACTTTTTTTAGAATTGTATAATGTTAGCACGCCCAGAGGGTTGGGCAGCTAGTTGACCTTGGACACCTAGAGGTTTTTGGTTCCTCTCCTCTGCTGTCTTCTGGCCTTTTCTCTTTCTGTATGTTTCCATTCGGCCAGTTTATCAAAGTATGATGCCAACTTCCCCAGTTATGCTGATAATGATCCAAAATACCCGCAAATATCACCAAATATCACCTCACATTGCTCATTCAACACTAATGAATTGTCTTGAAGATATACAATTGTGGATCACTCAAAATTATGTTAAACAAGAATAAGACTAAGATTATTTTAACTGGCTTATACCATCAAGTCTCAAAATTAGTCTAAAACTCACTTTTGTTGATACAGAAATAGTTCCTCAAATTCTTTTAAAAACTTAGGTGAATTTTGATTCTTTCCTATCTCTTGAATCTCATGTCTGCAAAATCTGCTGCACGTCTTTCTTCCATTTGCAAAACATATTCCATTTAAGACCATTTCCTTCTCTTACTAATGCCAAGGAAATTATGCATTTATCTCCTCAAGGCTAGACTACTGCAATGTTTTGCTAGTTGGATCATCCAAGAAATAAATTTAGAAGCTACAGTATGTCCAGACCTGTGCTGCTCAAATGCTAACCAAGTCTACAAAATCCATAAATATTTCTCCTTTGCTGAAGAACCTGCACTGGATACCAGTCTGTTACAGGTCAAACTTCTCTTATTCACCTACAGTGCATGGTCTGTAAGAAGGGTGCGTCCCAGAAGAGTGTCATGGTGTGGTTGTCACACTCATTACACCTAGAGGGCACTCTACGTTCCTTCTGTTCCCAGTTCCCTGTGATTATTCATGTCATTCTGGTGTGTCTTGTTGTGTAGCCTATTTATTTCCTGCTTCTGCTCTGCTACTCGCTCAGCATTGTTTGTTCAGTTGCCCTGAGACCCGCCTAGCACCAGGTCACTCCTGTCCTTGGCCTGAGGGCATAGGTTTCTAAACGGCTTCTCCTGAACAGCTGAGCCCGGGCAAACCCCCGTCTCGCTGCTATGCATAGGGTCTTAATCGCTCTCCTGCCATTCCACGGTTCGTCCTGTTGGACCTACATGACAGTGGTGATTGTTAAACTGACGAAGAAGGGAAACATCACCGATTGCAATAACTGGCGCGGTACCACACTTCTATCTGTCTCAGGTAAGATCTTCTGCACCGTATTAATAAGTCGACTACGTGACTACTGTTGACGCAACACTGCAAGAAGAACAAGCGAGATTTCGCAGTGGGTGATCATGTACTGAACAGATATTTACGCTACACAACATCATTGAACAGTGCATTGAGTTCCAGAGACCAATATTAATACATTTTATTGATTGTAAGAAAGCATTCAACAATGTACACAGGGAAACGCTGTGGAATATCATCAAGTTCTATGGCATCCCCAGAGATATATTGTCTTATTGTCTTTATCTACCTAAACTCTCGTTGTTGTGTGCAGACAGATACTGGTGTTACTAACTATTTTACCATTGTCACTGGCGTGTCTCAGTTGTATATTGTCACACGTCCTGTTCTTTTGGTGATTGACTTTAATGCGGAAGGCAGTGAACAGGCCTAACCCTAGGCACACAGTGGACTGAACAAGCGAGACTGACAGACCTAGACATAGCATATAACATTGCCCTATTGGCAGAAGTGAGAGATGGACTACAGCAGCTGACAACCAACCTGGAAAAGGCTGCCGGAAAAGTCGGATTAAGAATGAGTGTTGAAAAGACAAAAGTTATGCAAATCAGCGATGATCAGGCGATAATTCAAATCGCCACTGGACAACAACTAGTAGATGATGTAGATTGCTTCACTTACCCTGGAACTGTGCTTACCAAGGAAAATGACATAGAGAAAGAACTTAATCGCAGAATAGGCAAGGTGGTGGCAGTATTCCAGAGAATGCACTCAATATGGTCATCAACAGCAATTAACATTGACACAAAAATTCACCTGTATAAAGCCGTACAGTACCTACAGTACCTACCACGATTTACGCCAGTGAAACATGGAAAAGAACGGCTCGAATAGCACAGAAACTGAATGTTTTCCAACAGTGGTGCCTGCTGTAAATACTTCACATCACCCACTGCAACCATGTTACAAATGAAGAAATTATACAAAAAGCCTACTTAAGGAGGCTGCAAGATATAGTGACAAAACGCATACTCCGGCTGGCAGGCCATATTCTACGCCTACCACACCACCGGCATCCAAAGATCGTAATGAGATGGACTCCACTGGGCGGTAAAAGGAAAAGAGGAAGGCCAATCCAGACTTGACATAGCATGCTCCAAGAAGATCTACAACATGCCAGCATCACGTGGGAAGGGGTAGAAGATGCAGCAGCTGATCGTACACGCTGGCAACAAATCGCTGCCCACTGTGCTTAGTAGTACAAGAGGACCTAAGCTAAGCCTAAGACTACAAACATTTTACCACATGTTTATAGTATGACATAGGTACTTTGTTACAAACCCCATGCAGGATTGAGATGCATTCTTTACAGTTCCATACAAATCCCCTTTTTGGAGAAAAAATTGAGATACTTGTCAACCATCTATTTCAAAGTTGCTATTGTCCTCAAGGTGGCATTCCTAACCAATTATCTCCTTGCCCGGCTGCTCAGTTTGATCTAAGCAGTGTCTGGGTGCCTTCCATTTCTTAATGATTGATTTTACTATGTTCAAAGACATATTAAGCGTAAAGTAAATGGTAGGGTTTAAGGGTATATATTAAGGGCATAGTGAAGTGTTTTTATACCCTTCTCCTGATCTGTAACTTTATACATACAACTGTATCTCTAAGGTATTTTGAAAGCTTCTTTATTTTCAGTATTCAGTCATTACTTTTGTTACTTTCTGTCTGAGGGACCTAACAGAAGTGTATTTATTCTGAAATAATATGAAACACTATTATTGCCAACTAATTGTGTAGTTTGTTTTAATAATTTAGTAACTACCACAGCAAAGAGTTTGAATATTTGTTTAATCATTCCTTTTCCACTTTTCTTTCATATTGTTGAATCTGTATCCAACTACGTAAGTATCGCTAGGAATCTAGAGATAATGGGTAACACGTGGCTATTGTCAACTTTTCCAGCTTCAAACCAAAGGGGTGTTTGGCTGAAGATGTAGAGGTCGAGATTCAGTGATAAAATCAATAATGAAGTTAAACTTAGTTGAGTAGATGATTAAGAATCAATTAAAAGTCCAGGAAAAAAGCATAAAAAGGTGAGACACCCAGTGGGGGAAGACAAGGCATACACAGGGCATTTTGTATGCTTGTTAGATTTTTTTCTCACTGTCCTGTTAAAGGACAAATTGAGAACTCAAATTATTAAGGTTTAAAAAACTAAGAAAATTCTGTAAGACGTTTCAGCATTATCCTTACTGTTTAGAATTGTTAACAATTTTTTCTTGTTTCATGTAGGAAGACTTTTTGATCCTCATTTAACAAATAACATGGCTGTCTTCAACATCATCTGCTCCATGAAGCTTGTCTGTAGATTTGAATACAATGATTCACGCTTTCAAGAGCTTCTATGTTTAATTTTGTATGCTTTTTATTTGCAAGGAAGTATTAGGGACAAGGTATAGAGAACTGTTCCTGTACATTCCTTAAGCAGCAAAAGCTTCATAAGTAGTTCAGGTGAGTAGCTATGTCAGCATGCGTAGGCTGCAAAGCAACAAGTAATAGGTTTATTCCATGCTGAAAAAAAGAAGAAAGAAAACAGTGTTTCGGCCATAGAGCCTTCATCAGGTGTGAGAAAGACAAGGCAGTAAGCAAAGGTAATGTAGCGGGAGAACAAAGGCTGGGAGAGAGGAGGAGCGAGAGGCAGGAGCAGGGGAGTGAAAGAGAGGCCAACTAAGAGGTGTGAAATGAAACCACCAATAAATTGAGAAAATTTAGAAGAAAAGTAGTCTGTCCTTAAGAGAAGAGGGAAGGTGTGATCCTAGCTGCAGGATCATTTTGGTTTCTGTAGTCTTTCTGATGTATGAGTTTGGAAAACCGTCTTTGAGATTAAAGTGGTCATGGCCATCAGAGGTGAAATGGGAAACAATGGGCTTGGAGAGATCTTTAATCTTAACAGCCCTAACATGTTCTCTGAAGCGGTACTAGTTGCCATCTGGGTGGTCCGGGCTTGTCCTGAGGGGCCTTGAATGAGTGTGATGTTAGATGTGTACGTGCAGGTGATACAACAAGCTCTGTTGCAAGGGAAAGTGCCTGGTGTGGATGGTTGCTGAGGGCGGTCAAGGGAGCTGTGAACAAGAAGGTTGCACAGATTAGGGGGTTGGCAATATGAGGGCGGTCAGAAAAGAGGGTCCCAATGGAGGGACCATCCTGTAGGATGGAAAAGTTGTCGTTAATAGTCCTGGGGATAGTAACTGTGTTGAGGTGGTAGGGAAGCACCAAAGGAATGTGGTTGTTACGGGGGAGGTTCCTGATTGAGTTGATGGTCCGAGGGGTGTTTTTGGCTTGGGCAAGGGCCCTGTCAATAACACTGCTGGGGTATCCTCTGTTGATGAAAAAGGAGTACATCCTGTGAAATAAGGAGAGAGTTTTTAGTGTTCTGGAGTGAAATGAGCTATACAGGAGATAGCTGTGTGAATCCATGGGTTTGTAAAGTGGAGAGTCGGGGGTAGTTGATGGAGAAGTTGATGTCTAGAAATGGAAGAGTAGTGGAAGATATGTTAACCGTATATTTGAGGGAAGGGTGGAAGTTGGTGAAATGATGCAGAAAGCACTCAAGCTGGCTGTTGGAGCACGTGGCGGCACCAACGCAGTCGTTAATGCATCGCTTGTAGAAGTCAGGGACATAGCCAGTGTAGGAAGCGAAGAAGCGTTCTTCTACCCAGCCGACAAAAATATTGGCATAGCTGCGTCTCATCCTGGTGCCCATGGCAACTACACTCACCTGTTGGTAAAAGAGGTTATTGAATGAGAACGCATTCAGTGTGAGGACCAATTCTGCAAGGCGTACCAGGGTGTGGGTGGGTGGATCAAGCACTGTGCGTTTGTCCAGCATGTGCTTGAGGGCTGTAAGGCCGTCATTATGGGGAATGATGTGATGTCCAGAGATGTGATGTCCACGGGGAAAAATGTAGCAATCGGGGCCCTGAAATTGGAAATCATTAAAAAGTTGGAGCGCGTGGTTGGTGTCCGGTAAGTAGTCGGACAGTTGCATGCTGATACGATGGTGCGTCCAGGGGTGTCTGGTTTGTGGATTTTGGGGAGGAGGTAAAATTGAGATACCTGCCGATGTTCAATGATGAACTGGTGCGCCTCTTGGGGGAGCTCCTTCCTGCTGATAAGAAGGGAGATGGTGGATACCACATCCATTTGGTAGTCAGTGGTAGGGTCATGTTGGAGGGGGAGGTAGGCAGAAGTGTCAGGTAGTTGTCTAGAGGCTTCAAAGATATATAGGTCCTTATGCCACACCACAACAGCACCTCCTTTGTTTGATGACGACATCATCTCAGTCGTGGAGAGACTTGAGCGCCTGAATTTCTCCTTGGGTGAGGTTGGACCTGTGTTTACTGGGTCCAGAGTGTGTCTTGGGAGCTTAATTGGTGCATTGGTTAATGAAATAATCGACTGGTGGAAACCAGCCAGAGGGGGGAGTCCAACAGCTCTGTTTGGGATTAATGTTGTTAATGACATCAATAACCGGATTGTAGATGACTGAGTTTTTTGTCCTTCTCTGTAGTGAGAAACTGGTAGAGTTTAGAGTTGAGAGATCTAATGAGTTTAGTTATTAAAGGAAGACTATGTGGAGCTGTCTGCCGTAGAAATTCCTTAGCTCTTTGATGATGTTGTCTGAAAGGATAATCTGTTTTTTAATGGAGAAAATGGTAGAAAGCATTTGTTTCCTAGATAATTGTTTTAGAAGTCTCTGAATATTACTGTGGGTGGTATCAGAATCAAAAGAAAAGGTATTAATTTTCAGGTGAAATCCTTAAAGGATGATATTAATGTCAACGACATCTGTAAAGGAATAGAAGGTGGTTAGAAAACCTGATCTTGGAACAGATCGCTGCGAAGAGATGGAATGCTGGTTTAGTGAGAGAAGCGGGCAAGTGGCCCAGGGAGGAAAAAAAGGTATGACAAAGAGATCTAGAAAAAGATTTGGAGGAAGACATAATGGGTCGCAGCAGAAGATTTAATTCAGCTGAGCTTCCTTGCGGATTCCTGAATGGATCAGAGAAGGCAGTCTTCTCTGGAGAGCAACGTCTCTGGAGAGGAAGTCCTGACCATGAGGGGCACTAGCTGGTCAGGAATGCTCAGAGCCCTCCAGCACAAGTATGTGCTGGCACACTCTCTCTGGCACCAGCGCTACAGTTTCCATGTCCGGGACATCTGCTGTTACACAGTGCCCTACCAGGGGAGAAGGACAGGCTGCTTTGCTTGCTGGCTTCCTTGTTCAATATCATTCGCACATCATTTCCCCTAAAGGCACAGCTGCTGCACAGGCAGTGGTCTGCTCTCAGCCATCTTGCACCAACACACCAAGAGACCTGCAAGATGCTACTGTGGACAAGCACTCCTGGCTTGGGCCACTGATCTTGTTCTCTCTCCATTTGTAGACTGACAATGGAGATGTAGATTCTCCAGTACAGAGCAATAATTTTGCAATCCTTTCCAGAGCAAGGAGCTGCAGTAACTCTTTGAGGTGGCCTCAGTCATGTTCTTCACTCATGGCATGAGTTGTTTCCACACAATGAGATAGTAAAGACTAATCTCATTTCCTTTCTGCTCTTCATACAGAGTAAGTCCTTCCAAACTCAGCCCCCACCAGCTAGTCAGCCACTTCATTATTTGCTTAATTGACCTAATGAAACCAGGGGTTCAATTTCTCACATCCACTATACCTTAGTTACACACTGTTTTTCTAAAGACAGGGATATGGTTACTGGACACTAAAGCGATCAAGTTTTAACCATCCTATTTCACAAGTGAAATAAAACCCTAAACTTGTGACTGGAATCAAAAAATGCAAATATTCAATTGAAGCCTTACTTGATCTGGTTAAGCTGCGATGGAATGAAAACCAACAGGTATGTGGGTCGCCAGGAGCAGTGGTTCCCACTCCTGGATTACATGCTGCACCAGACCACCCCTTTCAGATGCCTGCAGGAGGGTAAGCACTTGCAGATCTGGAGTGCAAGTTTCCATCAACCTGGTGTCTGCTCCTGCTTTATGAGCACATATGGTGGCTCAATCTCTCTGCCCAATATGGCTGCACTCCTACCCCGCCGCACTTCTGGCAGATCATAGCACTGGAAGGTAAGAATTTTAGGGCCTGTGGCAAGGGGGAGTCCACAAGCAAGTACAGAGCTATTTCTAAAAGGCCACCATGAGTTAGGTGAGCACACAAAGCTGAACACATTCCCAGACATCTGAATTATACAGGTTTATTGGCCTCTCAAAGCAATCCAAGACCAGGGATTCACACACAGTCCTCCAGCCACTCCAAGCACTAGAGCAGGAACAGATCACCAGACCCCTGCAAGAAAGACACAGAATGTTAGGTCATGGCAAGAGAATACAAGTAACAGTGCCACACAAAAATGGAACAAAAGTAGAGAAGTTCACAATATTCTCACTCTCCAGATCACCAGCAGTGTTCGGGTCCCCCTCCAGGTAACCAACATTGCCTTCCAGGTCAGATGGATCCCCTTCAGCAGCAGAGGGGTCTCCTTCCAGGTCCCCAACATCCCCTTCCAGGTATGAAGGGTCTCCTTCCAGATCACCAACATCCCCTTCCATGGATGAAGGGTTTCCTTCCAGGTCACCAACGTCCCCTTCCATGGATGAAGGGTTTCCTTCCAGGTCACCAACGTCCACTTCAGCAGCAGAGGGGTCTCCTTCCAGGTCACAAACGTCCCCTTCCAGGGCAGAGGGGTCTCCTTCCAGGGCACTAACATTACCTTCCAGGGATGAAGGGTCTCCTTCCAGGACACCAACATCCCCTTCAGCAGCAGTGGGGTCTCCTTCCAGGTCACCAACATCCCCTTCCAGGGCTGGATAAGATTCTTCAAACAGTAAAGTAGTAACATCCAGATAGATACGGTGGGTGACCAGCATGGTAAGGATTCCTTTATTTCTTATACTTAATCTGTTAGTTTTTCTCTAATAAAAGGTACCTTTGCCTTACACATTATAAAAACTGAATTGGAAGAAAAAACTAAGATGTAGCATGTAACATGAAAAAATGTGTCACTAACAGAACCATTAATCTGTTTAATCTGTTCAGTAGATGTACAATCAAATAACAACAGTAAAAATGTAAATAAATCAATATTTGTTCTGTCAATTATATAGCTGTATGATGCATTTCCAGCTCTGTTGACCACACCAGTTTATTATTTCTTAATACAATTAGTTGACAGAAAAGAGGTTTTTAGAAAAGAGATCGAGAAACGCCAACAAGAGAGAGATCCATTAGCCCCAAGGAACTACATTTACTGCTGCCTTAACAAACAAATAAGGTTGGCACATGCAATGCACAATGTTGCCAATTAAGCTTATTAATTTGAAACAAATGCGCAAACACCATTACAGGGCATTTCTTCCAGTTTTCATTCCAACTCAGCACTTAGTTGTTTATTTCCTTATTTCATCAAGATTAATGTACTATTTCATCAGTAACTGGTAATATCTATAAATCTGTAAGGACTGGGACTGTTCAGGCCCAGGGTCTAATCCTTTAATAAGTTTGACCAATTTAACTCGCTTCCAGAATGTAAGCAGACAATGATTTACAGAAGGCAAGAGAATATGTCTAGTATCAGTATCCTGTGCCTTGAAGCTTAGTTATTTGCCTTTTTCTCTTGAAGTGTAACAATGTCTATTTTGTAGGCAATGATTATTTTGACAAGATTTTGGCAATGGTAAGTGTGTCTTTTCTCTTAACTTTCCTTGTGTGTAGTTGGTAAATACAAATAAAATGGAACATATTACTCTCATCAATTTAACATTGCTAATGCCTGTATTACAACAAATTGCATATTTACCTTACTGCAGGTTGGTGCACATTTGTGTCTGGATTCAGCAACTTCACACTGTTTCTTCCTGTTAGGTGGTGAGCTTTCTATATTCAGTAGAGCCTGATGTATTTAGGTCTCCCAGATGACCATGCAGATCACTTTTAATCTTATTAAACTTAATCATTAAGTTTGATCATTTATTTTATTTGGCATCACAGAATCTGAGATCATTCAGGTTAATAATTTATCTACTGAATAGGGGAACTTTAATGCAATTACTTATATAATCCAACTTATTGTTTTACTCTTTTTTGTACAGCAACCACAAAGAAAATTCAGAGGTGCCTTTAATACATAGACGCCTGCCCAGCAAAAGTGGAGAAAGAGGCAGAAATGGTCTTTTTGGAATGGAATTTCATTAACTGTATGTCTATTTTTCCAAATTAATTTTAAAATACATCATCAGGGAGGGGATATTTTCTTCCAAAGCTGACATCGAAAAAATGTTTTTAAGGCAACACAAAGAAACATTTTCACTTTTTATTTGTTCTTTTGGGAACAATCCTAAGTGTTGTTTTATCATTGTAAGTGATTTTTGTCATAAGCAAGTTTCAGAGGTTGCAGCCCTGTCCTCAATGTATTTAATCACTGACACTTTATGTACTCTGATGGAAAGTTTCAGAAAAAAACAAGCTTTTCTTCCAATTTTAGCTGGCGATTTAATCTTCCCGGTCATGCATTGCCACCTGCTTTTTGGATTGTAATGAGTATTTACAATTCAGTAACTGTATTTGAAAGTAAGAAACCTGGGTTAATGGAATTGGCTAAAATAAAAAATAACTGACAAAATTAAATAAGAAAAATTTTGTGACCAATTGTGTAGTAATACACAATAGACAGCTCCTTTTAAGGTTTATGCTTATAATTTTTGCATCAACTTTCATAATTAAATAATACCGTGTCAAATGGTACTGTAGTCAAAGATTAGGTTGAGTATAAAGTCAACAATGTAGCCGTTTTAAAAGGGACTGGCCAACAAATAATTTATTAAAGAACATTATTTTTACTACTTGTAGCACCTCTACACTTATTAATTTAAAACTATGTCTTTAAAATAAGGCAAAGAATGTAATCTTTTTATCTCAAATAACTCACATTTGCTTTTTACTATCATCTCAATGCTAGCCAGACCCTAATTTGTTTCACATTTAGTTTAAGTTTAAAAGACATGAGACTGTACCACCAAACCATTCTCTAAATTTGCACAAAGCTTTAACTTTATAAAGAATTTCACTGTTATACCATATTTCGAATGTTCTATCGTATTTGCTGTGCAGACTGATCCCACCACCCCCGCTCTCACTCCGACCCAGTTATACTCACTGTATGTATTGGTACACTTGGTGACAGAGTGTATGGTGGATTTGGTAAGAGGCTTTTGTTGTATTTTCAATTTTTGATATACCTATCAATATCGCTTGTGTTCTGGTTTCTCTTCCAACCTGTTACCCTGTACATTATATAGTATATGGATATGAAATGTAAGATATATTTTACAATATACAGTACATAACAACTTTTGTTACAGAGATCTAATGTGACATTTTACACCAGAGCTCTGCCTTTTTAGCCTTGGGGATCATTTAATTGGTATTTATACAACACATAAAACGTTGATTCCTCCTCTTGCAGTAATTTGATCTTTACAGTAATCTGCTAAATAGATAAATGCATTGTGAATAAAAATACTTAGGTTTTAATTAATAAAATGTAGTCCCACTGAACAGCTCAATGTACTAATGTTGTTCAATATTAGATGTGAGTAACAAAAGTTAAAAAGTCAATATCTTGACTAACAGGGTTTCTAAATGTAAATAGATTGTATTTGCAATTTTATTGTAGGAATCTGAAATTTAAACTAGACATACTGTATTTACTGTACATAGTATCGAACAAGCTCCCAACAATGGGCTTCAAATCTTTCACCATGCAGTTTCCTGATTCCCAGTTCTTGCCTCACTACAACCACAGAGCAGGGCAGGCTGAAGCTGGGAGGTCTGACTGATTTACCTTGACAGTTCTGTCTCAAAATATTTTTATTTGTAAGGCTTGAGTTTAAAGAGAACTTCTCCTAACTAAACAAGTGTTGTTGTTTTTGTTACAATACCTTTTGTGTATTTGTGTATTCTACAATACCTTCTATTTTCATTGTTATATGAAGTAACTACTTTGTTGTGTTTCATTTAAATTCAAACAGTCATTTGTTACTATCCTACAGGCTTGTTCTCAAACAATGGATACCAGTGGAAAAAGCAGAGAAGAATTATTCTTTCCACTCTGAGAAACTTTGGACTGGGTAAGAAGTCTTTGGAGTCAGTCATTTCCAATGAGACTAGATTTCTTCAAGAGGCTATAGAGGAAGAACAAGGTAATGACTTGAATTTAAACTATTTTAATTAATTACATTCTGTACTGTTCACTTGAATTAGAACAATGGACAGACTCCAATAATAATACCATTTTATGTTTTTAAACCTGTTTATGTTTTAAAGGCAAACCTTTTAATCCTCATCTCCTTCTGAACTGTGCCATTTCCAATATCATCTGCTTTCTGGTTTTAGGACATCGGTTTCATTACAGTGATAACAGTTTAAAATGTGACGGGGCGAGATCCTCCAGACCCCGGGCTCAGGAAGCGGGAGGTGTCGGAGATGAGGCCAATGCCCTCAGGAAACGGATGTAGGGTTTCCTGGTTCTAGGCAGGCCTCGCGACATCCTTACCCTAATGATGAGCCCTGAGGACTGGAGGAGCTAGTCTTTAAATAATACACCTAAGAAGGTACACCTGGGGAGCTTAATCACAGGAACAATAACAGGAGTAGTGGAGCACTCTCTAGGGAGGGATGTCAGGCGTGACAGTACAGGGCAGAAGACCCATAATAATGATCAAAAAGCCGATCATTAATATTGTGTATGAAACTGAATCATTTAATAAATTCAAATTCTTTATCAGGGCAGACTCGTATATCCTGTACAGTCCACCAATTGCCACAAATGTAAATTGATAGGGATGTAATAATTTTACCTGTCAGACTACAAAGAATGCAGCAGCAGGATTCCATGAGGAGAACCTGGTCTTGTGCTCTCTGGACCTCTTTATAGCTGGGACTGAGACCACCACCACCTCTCTACGCTGGGCTCTCCTCTACATGATCAAATACCCAGACATACAGAGTGAGTAAGCACAGTGAGCTCCTAAATACTGTACATCAAGCCAGTTGTACCTACAGCACATCAGCCCTCAAGCACGTGAAAGTGAATATGAACCAAAAGACATGCATTAATCAGCACAAACAAAGAATAATATAATATTAAATAAATGCTTTAGCTGGAATTTGTTTCTTTTTGTAATAGATTAATTACATTATTCTGTTGAATATACTGCATCTTCTTTTTGGAAAGTACCTCAGAACAGGTTTTAGTATTTTTTAGAATTTATATGATGAAAACTCTTTTTCCATACTTTGCCTCATGCACCTCAGAGAAGGTCCAGGCCGAGACAGACAGAGTGATTGGAAAGGAACGGCAGCCCTCCATGGCAGACAGAGTGCATCTTCCCTACACTGATGCTGTGATCCATGAAACCCAGCGATATGGCAACACTGTTCCCCTGAATGCACCGAGAATGGCCAATAAGGATACAACATTAGGAGGTCACTGAAAACAAAAACTGAAATATGTAGGGTAATATGTGAAATACATGACATAGGGGTGTTATCCCGGCACCCTGGCCAAATTTCGCTTTGGCCTTTATCAATCACGACCTCGTAATAATCCCCATCTACAGTATGAATTGGCTTCATCACTGTTCTTTTCCCCACTGATAGCTGATGTTTGATGAGCACACTGGCGCACTGCGACTGCATCATCCAGGTGGTGGTGGAGGGGAGGCTCCATTACCTGTAAAGTGGTATGAATGGAGTGTCCAAAAAAGTGTTATTAATAATATGTTAGTATTATTATTATTATTATTATTATTATTATTATTATTATTATTATTATTATTATTATTATTATTAATAATAATGATTTTAAAAAAGAATGTGTTTTTTTACAACATTCCAGTTTATAGTTCTGATGAAGCTGATGTCATGGCAATCAATTCTCAAGCTGAAGAAGGCTCTATAGACCTTTTCAGCATGGAATAAACGTTTACTTGTTCCTTTGCAGCCTGAGCATGCTGACACAGCTACCTACTTGGCCTATTTGTTAAAAACAGGTCAATGTAGTAAGCATCACTTGTTTTTGTTCTAATCAGTAATCATTAATCATTTTTTAATAAATGCATACATTGCTAAAAACATAGTTGAAAGGTAAAACTCATGATCCTTAATTGACACCAATCATTTCTGTATGTGTAAAAATGAGTGTTTGCATTTTAAATCTACCTTAATTACCATACTCTTTGATAACCTAGCTATCTTTCCTATAATGTATCCTTATCTTTTTCATTTTGGGTTCTGATCAATACATAGTAATTAAACTGCTATTGCCAGGGTTACTAACATCTTTCTTTATAGATTAGAGAGGTTGTTGGTATTACCATAACTTCTTTTAAAGACTTCAATCTTATCTGTCTAATAGAAAACAATTTATTCAATTTGGTGGTTTTAGTACCTATATGCTGAACTAAGTCTGATTCTTAGTACAGGTCCAGTAGGTATCGTATAAGCTTTCATTTCTACAATGATGACATCGAGATGTAAAATTACACACACCTGCTGTGTTTGTAATCAACCATTGTGGCTATTGATGGTCCTGGTATCAGGTTAGGGATTGGGTCAAAATAACCTGTATTTGGAGTACACATTTACAGTGTTGTGAATGTCACGGATGTTGGAAGGGACAAGCCGTGGAATGGCAGGAGAGTGGAAAAAGACCCTGTGCGAAGCAGCAGAACGGGGAGTTAGCCCGGGCTCAGCAGTGCGAAGAGTTCTGGAGTGCCATATAGAAACCTATGACCTCAGGCCACGGATGGAGCGGCGACCTGGTGCTAGGCGGGTCTCTGGACATCCGAACATCAATGCTGTGCGAAGGTGAATGAATGACCCGGAAATATATAGCCCCAGAGAGAGAGACACCAGAAGGAGAGCAAAGCACAGGAAACAAGGGACAGGACAGAGTAGGAGCGCCCTCTGGCTGCAGAGGGCGTGACAGTGAAGGTGTTGTTTTTTCATCTTTGTAACATTTCATGTATGTATTATGGCTTGATTATTGTGATGCAGTGCGTGATGGTGTATCCATACATGTTCCAAACAACTAGTGTCCAACAGGTGTCTAGAACTCACCTGCTTGGAATTAAATCCAAACTAAAATACAGTTTATATCACCTGTTTTAGCTGTATTGCACTGGCTCCCTGTGTATTTGAAAATAACATTTAAAACACTGCTACTCTGTCTGATTTATTACATAGTGACTTGAGACAAACCATATTATGTCAAATAAATCTTACTTTGACTTTTGGTATTAACTTGTTGTAATGTGATTTTGATCATTGTAAGTTTAATTACGTCTATGAATCATCGCTGCCCTCTGATGAATTCCCTAACACAATTTTTTGTATGTTTGACAGCTTACTAATTTACTTACTAATTACATACTGTATGCATACCAAGTAACAGTTTTGTTTATTGATTCTAATCTGGGTGATGACAGATTAGTTAATGAAGTACCATTGCAGTTCTAAACCAATAAATAACTGTTATTTATTTTTTAAAGATCTTAATTAGGTTATGATGTTAGTTTTAATCTTAGGTTATACAGTATGTACTCATGTTTTTATTAAGTCATTTCAACAAAAAGGCTAAAAGGAATTTGTTTAGAGGTACAAAATAATCAATATAAATAAATAGTACTCAAGACACAGATCTTATACAGTACTTTGCTCTTAAAAGCTAATATTCAGTTCCATAGAAATCTTATGCAACATAACTTTGTTGCATTATTCCATAACTTTTGTTTGTGCCTTATGGTTTTTCATGCTAATGAACATGCAAAAACAGGTCTCTTACTTTCTTTCACTGACACTTCTTTAAATTCATGTTGCTACTGTAGGTGGTGCAAAACCCAGTCAGTGCAGCACTCTGACCTTCTTTCCATTTCTGCTTGCTTTGAAGAGAGTTTGAAGTATCACAGTAACAATGCTGCTGTATTCCTTGCTGGAATATCTGGATATAAAAAGCTGCATTCTCTTCCTCTTTGTGTTTCTGTTGATTATTGACATCATGACAAATAATAATTTAAAGAATTTTCCTCCAGGTCCGAAGCCTTTTCCCTTGCTGGGAAATGTTTTCACTGCTGTGGACATCAGTGAAATTGATAAGGTAAGATCAGTAATCAAGTAAACTGAAAGGTTTAAATTTTCAAGATTTGCCTATTTTAAACACTTTGTGCCTCAATTGTGAAACATTCTAAAAAAAATCCTATATTTTGTCATGTGTTTCATAACTCTGTAGTTTAAATGAATGTTTCATTATATACTGTATATATGAAAACTTGTTTCATTGTACGTTAGATACCATAAAGTGAATAAAGGGTTTTTAAATATATTCTCTAGCTTGCTGAAAAATATGGCTCTGTCTTCAGTTTGTGGAGGGGAAGAGAAAATACAGTTTTTGTGTCCGGTTACAAAATGGTCAAGGAAGCTCTAATAGACCAAGCAGAAAATTTTGCAGACTGCCCTGTAGTTCCTTTGTTTGACAAAGTCTACCAAGGCCTCTGTAAGGATATTTTCATTTCAAACTATGAAAAATAGCAAGACTTTTTGTCTACCTATCCACATAACTCGGGTTCTATAATACAAGTAAATTTTTGCTTTGT